>NC_058130.1:257620788-257633929 GCF_016433145.1 Gracilinanus agilis
AGTGTTTTGTAGTTGTTTTCATATAATTGCTGTGTTTGTTTTGGTAGGTAGATTCCTAAGTATTTTATATTGTCTAGGGTGATTTTAAATGGTGTTTCTCTTTCTACTTCTTGCTGCTCTAGTGTGTTGGAAATGTATAGAAATGCTGATGATTTATGTGCATTTATTTTGTATCCTGCAACTTTGCTAAAGTTGTTGATTATTTCTACAAGCTTCTTAGTTGATTCTCTAGGATTTTTTAAGTAGACCAGCAAAGAGTGATAGCTTAGTTTCCTCCTTGCCCACTTTGATGCCTTCAATTTCTTTTTCTTCTCTAATTGCAACTGCTAGTGTTTCTAGTACAATGTTAAATAATAGAGGTGATAATGGGCATCCTTGTTTCACCCCTGATCTTATTGGGAAGGCTTCTAATTTATCCCCATTGCATATGATGTTTGTTGATGGTTTTAGGTATATACTGTTTATTATTTTTAGGAAAGGTCCTTCTATTCCTATACTTTTCAGTGTTTTCAATAGGAATGGATGCTGTATTTTGTCAAAGGCTTTTTCAGCATCTATTGAGATAATCATGTGATTTTTGTTTCTTAGACTGTTGATATGGTCAATTATGTGGACAGTTTTCCTAATGTTGAACCAACCTTGCATTCCTGGTATAAATCCCACCTGATTGTGGTGAATGATCTTCTTAATTACTTGCTGGAGTCTCTTTGCTAGTATTCTATTTAAGATTTTTGCATCTATGTTCATTAGGGAGATTGGTCTGTAGTTTTCTTTCTCTGTTTTTGATCTCCCTGGCTTTGGAATCAGTACCATATTTGTGTCATAAAAGGAATTTGGTAGGACTCCTTCTTTGCTTATCATATCAAATAATTTGTATAGTATTGGGATTAGTTGCTCTTTGAATGTCTGATAGAATTCACTTGTGAATCCATCAGGCCCTGGCGATTTTTTCTTAGGGAATTCTTTGATGCCTTGTTCAATTTCTTTTTCTGATATGGGATTATTTAGGTATTCTATTTCTTCTGCTGTTAATCTAGGCAGTTTATATTTTTGTAAATATTCGTCCATATCTCCTAAATTGTTATATTTATTGCCATATAATTGGGCAAAATAGTTTTTAATGATTGCCTTAAATTCCCCTTCATTAGAGGTGAGGTCTCCCTTTTCATCTTTGATACTATCAATTTGGTTTTCTTCTTTCCTTTTTTTATTAGATTGACCAGTACTTTGTCTATTTTATCTGTTTTTTTCAAAGTACCAGCTTTTAGTCTTATTTATTAATTCAATAGTTCTTTTACTTTCGATTTTATTAATTTCTCCCTTGGTTTTTAGTATTTCTAATTTAGTTTTCATCTGGGGATTTTTAATTTGCTCACTTTCTAATTTTTTGAGTTGCATGCCCAATTCATTGATCTCTGCCCTCCTTAATTTGTTAATATATGCACTCAAGGATATAAATTTCCCCCTGAGTACTGCCTTGGCCGCATCCCACAGAGTTTGGTAGGATGTCTCATCATTGTCATTTTCTTCAATGAAATTGTTGATTGTTTCTATAATTCCTTTTTTGACAAATTGGTTTTGAAGAATCATATTATTTAATTTCCAATTAGTTTTTGATTTTCCTGTCCAAGTGCCCTTACTAATCATTATGATCTGAGAAGGTTACATTTATTATTTCTGCTCTTTTGCATTTGTTTGCAATGATTCTATGCCCTATAACATGGTCAATCTTTGTGAATGTGCCATGTGCAGCTGAGAAGAAGGTGTATTCCTTTTTTGTCCCTATTTATTTTTCTCCACATATCAATTAGATCTAATTTTTCTCGGACTTCATTCACCTCTCTTACCTCTTTCTTATTTATTTTTCGGTTTGATTTATCTAGATCTGACAGAGGAATATTTAGATCTCCCACTAGTATGGTTTTACTATCTATTTCCTTCTTGAGCTCTGCCAGTTTTTCCTTTATGAATTTGGGTGCTAAGCCACTTGATGCATACATATTGAGCAGTGTTATTTCCTCATTGTTTATACTGCCTTTAATTAGGATGTAATGACCTTCCCTGTCTTTTTTAATCATATCTATTTTGACTTTGGCTTTGTCAGAAATCATAATAGCCACTCCTGCCTTCTTTTTCTCATTTGACGCCCAAAAGATTTTGCTCAAACCCTGAACCTTAAACTTGTGTATGTCCACCCGCCAGCAGCTTCTCAGGTTTATCCTTGCGCTCAGTGTCTGTCCGTGATCTATTGGCTCCTGAGGTCTGAGTTCTGGTTTTTTCCAAGGTCAAGCCCCCTGGTGGACCCCCTTGCTTGATTCTCTGCAGGAGATTCCTTTACAAGTCTCAGGGCGCTGCTTCCACAGTCGTATACCCGTCTGCACTGGTTCCCCACTCAGGTTTTCAGAGCTTTAGTTCCTGGCTGTGTCTGCCTTCACCCACGCCTCCGCTGGTCCCTGTGCTCTCAGCCCGCGCTCTGCGCCCAGTGTCCACTCTCTGCTCCTGTGCTCAGATTTCGCTTGCGTTCCTTGGCTTATTGGGGTCCTAAATCTTGCTGCTCTCAGGAACAGGCCCTGGAGCTGCCAATGACTCGATGGGTACCCCAAACTTGCTCTATTTCTTTTTAGCTGGCTTCAGAGCTATAGATGTTGTGTGTGGAGGGGGTGGGGGTGAGGTGGTTGCTCAGCCCGCGATTTAGTGAGAGCCCTTTATAGCCTGGAAATGTCTCAATTCCATGTACCTTCCACGCTGTGCCCTGTTGTGGGGTTCCTCCGTTCATCTGGACTTGTTTTTATGTCCCCTTGAGGAGTTTTGTGTGTTTCGGTCAGGAGAGGTTAAGAGCTGCTTCTTACTCTGCCGCCATCTTAACCCGGAACCTGAAGTCTTTTTGCTAGTATTCTATTTGAAATTTTTGCATCTATATTCATTAAAGAGATTGGTCTATAGTTTCCTTTCTCTGGATTTTAGTCTGCCTGGCTTTGGAGTCAATACCATACTTGTGTAATAAAAGGAATTTGGTAAAACTCCTTCTTTGCTTCTTTTGTCGAACAGTTTGTATAGTATTGGGATTAGTTGTTCTTTAAATGTTTGATAGAATTCATTTGTGAATTCATCTTGTCCTGTGGATTTCTTCTTATGCAGTTCTTTGATGGCTGTTCATTTTCTTTTTCTAAGATGTGATTGTTTAAGTATTCTATTTCTTTTTTTGTTAATCTAAGCAATTTATATTTTTTATAGTCACCCATTTCACCTAGATTGTCATATTTTTTGCCATATAATTGGGCAAAATAGCTCTTAGCAATTATCTTGATTTCCTGATCATTTGAGGTGAGGTGTTTCCCTTTCCATCTTTGATATGTTTAATTTGATTTTCTTCTTTCCTTTTTTTATTAGGTTGACCAGTACTTTGTCAGTTTTATTTGTTTTTTCAAAATACCAGCTCCTAATCTTATTTATTAGTTCAATAGTTCTTTTAGTCTCAATTTTATTCATTTCTCTTTTGCTTTTTAGAATTTCCAATTTAGTTTTTATATGGGGATTTTTAATTTGTTCTCTTTCTAGTTTTTTAAGTTACCTGCCCAATTCATTGACCTCTTTCCTCTCTGATTTATTAATATATACACTCAGGGTTATATTTCTTCCTCCTGGGTACTGCTTTGACTTCATCCCATAGGTTTTGATAATTGTTTCCTCATTGTCATTCTCTTCAATGAAACTGATTCTTTTATTCAGTTTTGAAGAATTAATTTATTTAGTTTCCAATTAGTTTTAAATCTGCCTTTCCACAAGTTTTCACTGATTATAATTTTAATTGCATTATTGTCTGAAACAATGTATTTATTATTTCTGCTTTTGTGCATTTGCAATGTTTTTAAGCCCTAGTACATGATCAATCTTTGTATATGTGCCATGTGCTGCTGAAAAGAAGATATATTCCTTTTTATAGCTATTTATTTTCTCCAGATATTTATTAGCTGTAATTTTTCTAACACTTCATTCATTTCCCTTACTTCCACATTTATTTTTTGGTTCAATGTATCTAGTTCAGATAGGGGAAGGTTGTGGTCCCCCATTAGTATGTTTTTACTATCTATTTCCTCCTTAAGCTCCTTTAGTTTCTCCTTTAGAAATCTGAATACTATATGATTTGGCACATATGTGTTGAGTATTGATATTTCTTCATAATTTATACTGCCCTTCATCAAGATGTAATTACCTTCCTTACCTCTTTTAATGAGATCTATTTTTGCTTTAGCTTTGTCTGAGATGATAATTGCTACTCCTGCCTTCTTTGTCTTAGTTGCAGTCCAGTAAATTCTGCTCCACCCTCTTACCTATAGCCTGTTTATGTTTATCTGGCTCAAATGTGTTTCTTGTAGACAACATATGGTGGCATTCTAGCTTGTAATCTGTCTAAATATATTTATCAACTCCAGATAATCTGATAAGGATGACTCAGTTGATAAGAAAGTAATGGGACATGGGAGATGATCTTTCTGTTAGCTCATAGCTGCTTCTCCGAAGTGCCATTGAGTCATGAGTTTATTATATATAAAAATTCAAACTCCCTTTCACCCAAAAGCACAGAGAAAGATTTACAGCTTCACAGACATTGCAATTAGTTTGGACAACATACAGAAACCTCAGAAACTTCAAGGTGAAGATAAGAGTACCAGGTTGGATTGTAGCTGCCTCATCATCAGTTAAGTCTGGAAATATTTTGCTGGGTCAGGAAGTCCTTGAATTGTTCTGCCTTGACTGTATCAAACTACTTTTGAAACCCAGCAGCTGCATCCTGACCAAAAGGGATAATGTTAACCTCTTGACTATTGGTTTGCTAAGGACTTAAAGCTTTCTAATTAGACTATATTGCTTTCTAATTTTAAAAAAAGGTGTGGATCATAAAAGGGGTCAAAAGAGGAGTCTCAGATTTGTATCTATTTGAGACTCTTTCTCTTATTGGCCTCACACACTTTCTACTACCATTTTATTGGTGAGTTCATGCCATTCACATTCACAGTTATGATTACTGTCTGTGTATTCCCCTCTATTTTGACTTCCGCTTTGATTCTGCCTTTTCTTTTATTCCTCTAACCCTCCCCTCCAACTTTTCGCTTTTAGTCAGTCTCCACCATTTCCCCTCCCTAATGTTACTGCACTTTCCACTCCCTCCCCTCTTGTTTATTCCCCTTTTACTATAGTGCCTTTTAAATGACCCCAAACTCCCCTCCCCAACAAACTGTTTTATACCCTTGCACTTTTCTTATAGGGCATGATACAATTCTCTGCCCCAATGGATCTAATTGTTCTTCCCTCTCTGAATCAATTTCAGTGTAAGATTTAAGTATTACCTGTCTCCAACCTCTTTCACTCTTTTATTATATTGGTCTTCTCCCCCTTGCCCATCAATAATTCTTAAGCTGTCTCTTCTGGATATATTTTCCAGGTCTGTGGTTTTATCATTGAAGTTTTTCACATTTTCCTCAATTTTTTTCATTCTTTTGATTTGGTTTTATAGACTCTTGCTGCCTTGTGAAGTCACATGCTTCTAGTTGTTGGATTCTAATATTTAAAAAGTGAATTTCATTCCTTGCTTTTTGATCATCCTTCTCCTTCTGGTCTGTTTTTCTTTGTAGGTCACCTTTTACTTACTTTGACTCATTTTCAAGCTGGTCAATTCTGGATGTTTCAAGACACTATTTTCTTGTTTTAGCTCATGTGCCTCTGTTTCCAGATGACTTATTTTGCTATTTAAGTTCTTTGCCTATTGCTTTCAGCCTCTCTTAATTGTTTTTATTGTGTTTTGAGTTCTTCCAATATCTTTCAATATCTCCAATATTTTCCAATAAGTTCTTCCTTCATCCTCCTCTTTTCCATTTATTTTTTGTTCATTACCTGGATAGAAACTGTTGATTATAATTTCTTTTTCTGTGAATTACTCATAGTTTTTTCTTTCTTTCCCCCCTATCATTGGCTGTAATCTTGCTCTTCTGTTTATTTGCTGGATCCGTGGGTTTAGACTATTCTGTCCTGAAGGGGCTTCTTCTCTGCTCTGCTGATTGACTACATCAGGCTGAAAGAGCTAATCTACTGTATTAATGAGTCCTGAGACCAGCTCTTCACCAGCTGCCAGAAGAAGGTAAAGGTGAAGGTGAAGGTGTGGAGACTAAAGGTACTTACCCTCAGTCTTCCTCTCTACTCCTTACTACCAGCCACCTCCCTGCCATCTGCCCAGTCAGAGCACTGAGTTTCCCACAGTGGTGCCAAGGTACTCTGTCACAGTTTCAGCCTTTGCCCTGGGATCCCAATAAGTTGGATTCTTACCACAGGTCTCAGTACAGTAAGTTTGGGGGGGGGGGCGGTGTTGGAGACTGAGCTTCCTTGCCCTCTGAAGGCTTCATATCTACACTATTGATAGACAGGATTAAGCCAGACAACCCTGATTTACAGAGCTGGTTGTGCTGTGAGGTCAAAATCTCCAGAGGCAGAGGCCCAAGATGGAGAGTGCTGGCTGAAGACTATGACCAGGCTGTCCTCCTATCTGCCCCTCTCCTCCAGCTGCCTCCCTGCCAACTGTGGTCAGAGCTCTGAGCCTCGTGTAGCTGTGATAGCAAGGCACTCCCACCAGGCTAGAACCCTTGCTCTGAGATCCCATCAACCACTCAAGTCTAGGCACAGTAGATTGGGGTGGGGCCCTTGGGATCTTCCTTCTCTCTTTTTCTTAAACCTGAGAATTTAACCTCTGCATACCTTTTAAGTTGAATTGAGCAGGAGGATCCCCCAGCTCTATCATGTTGTTAGATTTGGTTTTCTGTCCCCCTTGAACCACTTTGTTTTTGATTGGTGTGGAAGGATTTTCACAGAGGAGTAAACTTTTGCTGCTTGAAAGAGACCATCTTGACCCCCATATAGCAAATGTTATTAATTGTCTCATTTTAAAGATGAGGAAATTGCCAAGGATAAAATAGTTACGAAATTTCTGCAGTAGGATTTGAACTCAGGTTTTTGTGACATCAAAGTCTGTCACTCTATTCATTCATTGCATATCCCAACTGTTCCACGGTAATACTTTGTCCCATGAATTTTCTGGTTTTAAAAGATGGAGAAGTCTTTAAGAACATATGAAAGAATTTAGAAAACTCCAAAAAAACCCCCACAAATAATAACCAGTTCCAAATATTAAAAAAACTGATATGTTAACAGCTTAACAATTGGCATCTTAGGAGCATATTATAATTTTTAGTAGTATTTTAAAAGAATAACGTGTATTTTTCTCCTTCTCTAGGCTTCTCTGCACTAGAGATTGCCTTTGGCAAAGTACATATAGTTTTGTCAAGATCATAAGCATATCTCAGAAATATATACTTTAGAGTAAAATCAAAAGCCATGGCTGCTCCCAGACTGAGTTTAAGAAATTAGTTGTTAAAATGGTTTTAGATGAGTCTCAATTTGTGATGTTAAGGAATAAAATTACAAATCAAAATATTTAAACATTTTCCTTTATCATTCCACTTTTAACAATTTTTTGTTAAGCCTACATTTAATGTTATTTCCCAGGTGTTGGTGTGAAGGAAAAAAATACTTTGCAACTCATACTGGAATGTGTATATAATTTCATCAATATGTGTTCTCATTCCAACAGTACAAACAAGAAGCTATCAACATCTTTTCATTTTGTGAATTATTTTCTTTGCCCTTCTAAAAATCCTTGAGAGAATATCCACCTGATGTGTCTGAAACCTTCCTTTCCATCTCTTAGCATTGTGTGGACACCAGCGGAACAGATTAATTCACTATTGTATATGCTATACTCTCGATAGATAAGCTATCCATATCCCTTTTTTAGTCATTTCCCTGATTATATTCTCTCTATATACTTGTCCTGTAGAGTTATGAGTTGTCTTTATCTATTTTGTTTGCCTCTCAATGACCAGTCTGCAACTTTAAATTCTTTGAAAACTGTATTATTACATTACTTATAGCTATATAACATTACCAGAAGAAGAAAAAAAGGTTATGTTAAAAGTAAAGATAAGCCTTTGTTTCAAGGAGAGCTTTGGGATGATCAAAAACACTAGTTTCCCAAATGCCATCTTGTTTGCATTCCTCTTCCTATTCTATCACCAATTCATTGTGTTATGTGTGTGTCTGTAGTTTCTATCCAAAATAGATGTAATAGGAGATAGAAGATCAGCTTTCTGGATCCTCAGTTCAATGTTGCATCATAATTCAGACAACTTAGCAGTCCCTTGGGTTTACAGGATAATGAATTAGGCTGAACTTTTTTCAGATAGATTTTATTTAGGAGTCTGTAAATCTGATGCACTCAGAACTATGTCATTTGAAAACAGAGAAATCTGGAGGTCCTCACCATTTACAGAGTTTCTTAAACTTGTATCTATGAAGGATTATAAATATATGTACATATATGTATATAAGGTAGATATATGTATATAGATAGATAGACAGACAGACAGATAGATAGATATATTTATTTCTTGATAATTGTATTTGATTAAAATTGGTTTCCCTGGTAATACTCTGTATTTTTTATAAAAATTAAAACACTATTCTGAGGAGTTCTTAGGACTCACTAGATCATCAGAAGGGTTTAGAACTCAAATATATAAGGTATTATACTCCTTGTATATAAGGAATATTTCCTTAATTTGAATTCAGACTTGGATATATCCACATAAATGGTAATAACCTTTGGTGCTAACACTTTTCACTGGATATTAATAATCATAATGAGTAAAAGAACAAAAGAACTATATTAAGAAAAGGATGATAAGATGACATGTCAACTTTTTTGAGATGCAGGTAAAACCTTTCTCAAAAGGGGGAAAATCTAGGGAAATATATATATGTATATATATATACATATATATACACCTATATATGTACAAGATAGAAAAGGAAAAAAATAATCAAGTATATAATTTAACACAGAAAAATTTAAGAAAAGGATAAAATTGAAAACAAAAGTACAAAATTAAAATATGGTTCTTTGAAAAGACTAATAAAAACAGATAGAAATAAAAGTCACATGTACAAAATAATCAATATTTTCAAAGTACTTTTTAAGGTATCAAGTAACTGGAAGTAAAGTAGATAGCTATAGATTTGAGTTTGGTTAAAGATATTGCAATATATAAATCTTTTTTATCATTTTTGTTTAATTGTTTCAGTTTATTTTGTTATAAAATAGCTATTTTTATATTTTTAACTTATACATATATGCATTTTATTTGCAAAATTTATCTGATATATAAAAATCAAATTATTCATACATTCTATAGTTTGTATTATTCTTTAAGGTTTATACATTTTACATG
The DNA here is from genome assembly GCF_016433145.1 of Gracilinanus agilis. Lineage (NCBI taxonomy): Eukaryota > Metazoa > Chordata > Mammalia > Didelphimorphia > Didelphidae > Gracilinanus > Gracilinanus agilis. The sequence goes on from NC_058130.1 coordinate 257,630,124, forward strand.
ATATCTCATTTAATCCTCAAAACAACCCTCTTAGGTGCTATTATTATTCTTATTTTACAGATGAGGAAACAGAGACTGAGAGTAAGTGGCTTGCTCAGGGTCACATAGGTAGTACACATCTAAAGGAATTGAAGTCACATATTCTTTACTCTAAACTCTATGCTTTATCCATAAAGACATCTAAATGTCATAAAAATAATGAATTTAAAGAATTCAGATAACCATTGTGTAAAAGGGAATTCTTAATCCCTTTCTCTACTTTAACTAGGGACCTGGAGATCCTTTTACCATAAAGATGTGTAAAGCTATACCAGCCCAACAGTGAAAGGAAGTAGAACCTGAGATACAGGAAGTGAAGAAAGAAGGGAATATAAAAGGCCAGCATGAGGGCTGAGAAGGGCTTTTTGACCTTTTTTGGGTTAGGAGGTGGTTGGTAGTTGGTCATTGGTCGTTGGTTGTTGGGTGTTGGTTGCTGGTGATATGGGTTGGTGATTAGTTGTTGGTTGGTTGTGGCTGTTAATTGGTGGTTGGGAGAATACATGTATTCTGCCTGGTGATCTGAGCTGAAGGATAATCAGCTGGACTTTCTCGAATGGCAGTTATAGGCAGTTATAGAATAGCTAGGTAGGTATTAGGCAATTTCTCTATCTCTTTCCTATATTTCTCTATTTTATTATATTCATTTTACTATATTTTTTACTATCTCTATTTTAATAAAACTAAATTGTTAAAAGCTACTAGAAGGTTTCTTTTCTCTGGCTTAAAGGGATAATGTTAATTTACAACTCTATTATATACTCATTAAAACTTGTTATTAAAAGCTGCTCTCTTATTTTGTTGAAACTCCTAATTTAACCCTTATAATTGGAAGATATGATTGACTGAAGAATAAAGTAAGCAAAACTTAAGAACCAGGAATCAGGAAAAAAACAATAGGAAAACAGTATACATAATTTGTTACTTGCTAAAAATAGAGAGAATAACCAACCAAACAAACAAAAATAATTGAATGCTATATAATTATGGTAACTGAGCTAGTCTCCAAAGAAGATATATAAGAATGAATTAAATTAAATATTATTTTCCTGTTACAAATGACAAAGGGGCAACCTTTGTTCATATTTTCATAGAAACCTTTCCACCATACCTTGGAGTTTAAAGAAAGCAGTTTTTCTCTGGCATTGTTCTACAGATTTGGTGCATTATTACTATATTATCTGTATTCACAGATACTTGACAGCTTTCTTGTATTAGTTTTTGAGTAGGTTATTCGATTTTTGATATACTATATTCTATCTGAGTCTAGAACTGTTATCCTTGTATCTCTGTACCAGCTGCCTTGACTTACATAGGATTCATGTGTTCTTTCAAAGTTTTTATCTTGTGCTTATCTTTTTCCAAATTTTATTCTATTTCTGTATTTTTTTATTTTCAAATCTCTCATTTTTTCTTTCAGAATTTTTCCTTTTAAAGTATTCTCCATTTTAAGTTTTATGTTATTTTACCCACTTGTTTGTCTTCTTTTACTATGCCATGCAAGCTGGTTTCTGACCTAATTTTCATCCTAATATTCTTTCAAGAGTTATATTTCTCAGTTGAACTATTCTGGAATAGCACTCTTTTATTCCATGAACTCTAGGGAATCCACTTAAACCATTTTTAGGTTGATGATTTGGGTCAATTTTTTCTTCCATGTATAATGCTTGTTTAAATTTCCATAGTATTTTTAAAAGTTACTCCTTTTTTCTTGTTTTATGAGCCTTGGAGTTGATTTACATGCTAGTGATCTAGGCTTACCCTTCGATCTTTCAACTTCTTGTTTAAGAATTTTTCTCTTCTATTTCTGGTAGATGTTCACCTGGGGTTTTTTTTGCTTGTTTTTAATTTTAATTTTTGCTTTCACTACTTCCCTTTCTATGATTATACAAAGACCCTCTCCCCACCATTCGTTAACAGCTTATATTTCAGGGTATTTAGATCTGACTGGTTCTCAGCTGAAGATAAAAAGCAAGAGAAATGACCTCATGTAAGTTTCAAGCAACCTTTACCTTGGCATAAAAACCCAACTCTCCAGCCAACTCCTTAGCTGTATCTTCAATACCTGGATCCTTTTGCACTCCTTTTGCCTCCAGTGGCTTACTGAAATCAATGTCTTCTACTTTGGGCATTTGAGAGTGAGTCAGACAGTCACTAATTTGAGAGAACCATGAGAGAAACAATATCACCATATTTAAGTTGTGAAACACAAACCTTTGAGGTTATTCTCATTGAAATAGTATGGTATGGGCTGGAAGTAGGGACACTGAATAGGACTTTTAAACATTAAAGTTACTGTATTCAATTGTATTTGTTGAGGTTTTAATCTTGACCAGGAATTTTGCCTTCCCTCTCTGTAGATTTAGTTTGTTATCCTATATTGGATGATGAATTTCTCCATTACATTTTTTTCATGTATAAATATATAGACAATTACTTTATTACACTGTAGATCTTGTAACCTGAAGCATTTAGACTTGTTACACACACACACACACACACACACACACACACACACACACACACACATCTCATGCTTGTAATTTACTTGAATTCTTTTTAATTATCACCACTAAAATGATATTCAGATGCATTTTTCTGTTAGGGAAATTGCTTCCTATTACCTCTAGTATTAGATACAAAATCCTCCACTTGGGTTTTTAAGCCCTCCATGATATGACTACAATCTAATTTTATAGAATTATCATCTATTACTCTATAGTAATCCTCTTCATTTATCTATTTGATTCAAAGTTTTTCCAATTTTTGATGTATCTTATATCTCTATGCCTTTGTGAAGACTGTCTCCTGTACCTGTAATACATTCTTTCTTCACCTCCACCTTTTACAGTCCCTTGCTTCTTTCAAAGTTCAGCTCAAAAGCCACTTTCTTTTTTTCAAGCCTTTTCCTTTTTTATTTTTTTTCCTGTTTCTGTATTATTCATTTTTTTATAAAGAAATCCTTTAAAACCAACCCCCGAAATCACATATCCATATAAGCAAGTGATAAATCATATGTTTACTTCTGGATTTCTACTCACACAGTTCTTTCTCTAGATGTGGATGGCATTATTTCTCATAAATCCCACAGAGTTGTCCTAGATCATTTCATTGCTATTAGTAGCAAAGTCAGTTAATTGTCTTTGATTGTCCCTCAATGTTTGTTTCTGTCTATAATGATCTCCTGGCTCTGCTTATTTCACTCCTCATCAGATCATGTAGGTCTTTCCGGTTCTTATAGAAATCCATCAGTTCATCATTTCTTATAGCTCAATAGTTTCCCATCACCATCATATACCACAATTTATTCAGCCATTTCCCCAATCGAGGGACATCTGCTCATTTTCCAAGTTTTTGCTACCACAAAAAATGCAACTATAAATATTTTTGTACAAACAGATCCTTGCCCAGATTTTTTTTTATCACTTTGAAATATAAACCCAGTAATGGTATGGCTGAATCAAAGGGCAGGCATTCTTTTAAGACCTTTTGGACATGATTCCAAATTGCCCTCCAGAATGGTTTGATCAATTCACAACTCCACCATCAATGCATTAATGTCCCAAATTTGCCACATCACCTCAAACATGTATTATTTTCCTTTACTGTCATAATAACCACTCTACTAGATATTAGGCAAGAGCCACTTCTTAAATGGAACAAAATGCCCTAACTGCTGATGTCTCCTTCCCTCAAAATTGTATTATATTTAATTTGTAAGCAATATATATATATATATATATATATATATACACATATATACACACATA
>NC_058130.1:257634276-257678459 GCF_016433145.1 Gracilinanus agilis
ATATATATATATACACATATATACACACATACACACAAACATATATATATATACATATATATATATGTATATATATATATATAAATTCAGAACTTATATGGAGGAATAAAAGGTGGAAGTATCAAGGGAATACATGAAAAGAATAACTAGTAGGACAAGATTTCAAGCTAACCTACAAGTTATGGTACGTCAGTGTGATGAATTACTATGGTGCTGGGAAAAATGATGAAATAAATTGTTTCAGAAAAAAAAACACAGATTTGCATGAACTGATCAAAGTGAAATGAGCATAACCAGAAAAATTTATATTATAAAAAATATTATCAAGATAAACAACTTTCAAAGACTGCAAAATAACTAGTCATAATTCCAAAGTACTTATAATGAGATCTGTTATCCATACCCAGAAAGAGAGATGTTGGACTCAGAATGCAGATTGAAGCATATTTTATTCTATTTACTTTGTTTAGAGAACAACTGGAGGATAGAGAACATTTAATTTGTATGACCATACACAATTGTAATGGTCTTTTTCTTCTAGCCCAGTGGTTCCCAAACTTTTTTGGCCTACCACCCCCTTTCCAAAAAAATTATTACTTAGCTCCCTGGAAATTATTTTTTAAATTTTAATAGCAATTAATAGGAAAGATAAATGCACCTGTGGCCATCACCGCCTCCTTGAATCACTGCAGCACCCACCAGGAGGCGGTGGCACCCACTTTGGGAATCACTGCTCTAGGCTATTCAAAGTGTGGGGAAAGGGGATAAGGAAGGGGTAGAATTCAAAGCTGACCAAATAAAATTGATAGTGCTTTAACTCTACAAACTCTATTTCTGTGTATACTCTACATATGCTTATCTGTGAACATGTTATCTCATTTGTTAGATTTGTATAATTAATTTCTGTACCCTGGAACTCCAATTCCCAGCATCCTATGTTCCTTCTCACTTTATGTGCCGACATAGGGAGGATATAAATTGGTATAGCCCTGCCTCTTACTCTTTCTTTCAGTGATAGCCTTGCCATGGAGGTGAGGTGAGGCAGGAGAACTTGCTCACATGGTTTTAATCTTATTAGATAATTAAGTTTTTTGTTTTTTACTTCTATTTACTTTACTTCAATTTATTATTAGTAAACTTTATAAAATATAATATTTGGAGTATTGGACATTAATTTAAATATTACAGATTGCAATCACCTTAAGTGGAAGGGGTCACTTCATAATTTGTGTGCCCAGTGCTTAGTACAGTGGTACAAATTCCCCCCTTGCAAAGATCAGAGACCACATAGAAGTCATGAAAGGTAAATGGATAGGACCTGGCAGGTTTTAGAAAGAAAAAAAAATTAGGATGAGAAGGAAGGTTTGATTGTTCCATTTTCCACTTTCTTTTTGCTTTCTCTATCTCAGTTTCAACAATGAGGTAAAATACAAGCACATTTCCTTTGTTTACAGATCCAGTCTTAAAGGCAGTATATTAGACCCACAACTACTTTCCTTGGTTTTTGCATGACTTGTGGTGGGCTAAATATTTCACTTCTATCCAGTGGTTACCTCAGAAATAAAATCTTACCAGGCAACCAGGAGAATATTTCTAGAAGGCTAATCAGTAGAGACTTCCTAGCTAGATAGCTCTTAGTTTTCCTTTCAGAGTCTAATAAAACCTATGGCCACAGTGAAATGAGTGACTGTTTTCTATGAACATTCATGTGTGTGTGTGTGTGTGTGTGTGTGTGTGTGTGTGTGTGTGTGTGTGTTTGTGTGTTCCCCTGTCCACTACCTTCTCCGACAACCCCTTATTCTGACCCCTAGATAGCCTAAGTAGAGTTCCATCTGACAAATCCACTGACACTTCCTTTTAGAATAACAGATAAAGTGATATGCTATGTTAAGGGACTTCCTAGGAGTCAACAGTGATAACTTACAGCTTCTGAAATATCTCTGGTAACTCTGGGCACCAAATACACAGTTTCCACATGAGTCACAATTTAAAAAAATTGAATTTCTATATAATATGGCACTTAAGTTTATCTTCCTTATTCATGCCTGAGGAAAGACTGCCTGCTACACATACACACCCACACAATTCTTCATCTGCTAATAGCCTTTGGCATATCAGGACTAATGCCCTTAAGCAAGTAATCAGCCTCTGATCTGAGAGGTCTGTCCTCTAAAAACAAAACTTATTATGTGATGGCAGATATTGCCCTGGAGCTTATTAAAATTGGATTTTATAATTCCCAGTTATCCCCTCTGGCTGTCCTAAAGAGAGACAAACAATCAACAAACAAAAGATGGAGGAGAAGTCTACAATCCAGATGAGTAAAATAAATTGAATTATGATAAAATTATTTGCATCTTTTACTATTTTATTAATTTTGTCTTCCTTTTTATAGGATATTGCTTAATTAAAATATGTTCACATTATGGATACAAATATTAGCTATATTTTATTGTGACAATGAGCTAAATTTTCAGAAAAGAAGCATTAGTATCTTTTCCAAGATCACAGATTCAGAACTAGAAGAAACCTGAGAGGTCATCCTGTCCAATAACCTCACTTTACTGATCAGGAAACAGATTGGAGAGGGTAATAATTTGCCCATAATCACACTGGGAGTTAGCAGCATGGCTAGAATTTTAAGCCTAAAGTCCTTTAAATACAAATCCATCCTTCTTTATATTATTCCTTACTGCTTATAGGAACTTAGATGATTAATAACTTAAAAGATTTTCTCCTCTAGAATGAAAAATAACATCTTTTAAATAATTTATAAAACTGACATGAGATTTTGTCAATAAAAGTATCTTATCAAAGTGAAGTATACCAAGATTCCAGTTTCTGAGAGGTTTTAGCATATCCCAATGAGATCATTTCCCCCCAGAAAATGAAGAATTTAGCTATAAAGAAACATCACTTTAGTGATGTTTCTATTTCTCTTGTCTAATCAAACTAATTTATTGTACTATTATCATTTCCCTGAATTTCTCAAATGCTACTGCAATCAATGGAAATACAGTTGGGTGAAATCAAGCATCTAACTAAGATGATGAAGGAAAAACTGATAACAAACATAAATAATGGCTTTTCCTTCCCTCCCTTCCTCATTCCATTTCCCTCTTCTCCTATCTCTCTCCTTCCTTCCCTTTCCTTCCTTCCTTCCCTCCCATTTTACTTCCATCCTTTTTTCCTCCTTTTTTACTTCCCTTCTACCTTCCTTCCTACTTTAAAAAAAATATTACAATTTTTAAGGTATGGATTTGTTCAAAAAACTATTCAAGACATTTATATTAAAAGTCCAAGTACACAATTTCCCAAAAATAGTATCTCTCTGTTGAGAAATTTCTCTTTAATCAATGGAGAATAACTATTCTACAGATCAAAATCTTGAGAAGTTGCTATTGGCACTGTGAGAACATGTGAATTAATCCCAGTGATACAGATAATATGAATGAGAAGTGGGACTTGAAACTGGTCTACTAACTCCCAGGTAGACTCTACTATGCCATGATACTTCTCCTGTATTATTAGAGGTAATATTAGTAATTCAAGGATATGTATTTGTAACATGGAAAATAGCAGCGTGGAATTCCTGCAAGATACAGGGTCAAGCCTCAACCCAGAATTCCAGGCCTCTCCCCCCCCCACAAAGAACTCTGGGTGAGAGGCAGTTTGGGGCAGTTAGGGGCTGTTGGTTCCTGAGGGTTGAGGTGAGCAGATTACTCTGCTTGTTGATCCCAGTTCTGGATTGCTTTGGAGGCCTTGTGGCAAAAGCCATTTTGGTTCTTCTCTGCTGCAAGCCTGTTTAGCTGAATTAGACCTTTCCAGCAATAGCACTATTGTACCATTTAGTTATTAAGATATTAGAAGTGATTAATTATAGGTTTTGGGGCAAGCTAGTTATAAAGACTGCCTCTCCCTCCTGGGGGGAGAGGCCATTTCTACCTAACAGCTCAGGGCTTCCCAGCTCTTATCCTAATCCTTGACCAAACTTCCCTTCCTTCCCTTCCCCATTTATCAGTAAACCTTCATCTTTGAGAGCAGTGCCTGTTTATTATTTTGGGAATACTCACATCCATCTTCAGCTAAGTTTCCTTCAGCTGTCCAGCCCATACAAGTCAGATTCATCTGTCCCTGATAACAACAAGACATCAAGCTTCTCCTATTATCCCCTTGATCAAACCTGTGGGGAAAATAAGTTGAGAAAGACATCATAAGAGATGTGCCTGGCTTAGCCTTGCCAGAAGAGTTCAGACCAAATCTCCATTTCCAACTGATTTCTAACTGCTTGTTGGGAGGGGGGAGAAAGGAGCACTGAGCCAGTATATGCCCCTCCCTTTGCACTCAAGCCTGTCAGTGGGGGAGGAGTGAGTCTAACAAGTTACTGAACACTGGCATATCTTCATCTTCCTAAATATCTGTGTTAAAATCAATATATAACAGTAGTACTTACACATTTACAAAGAATTTTTCCTTTATAATAATCCAGATAGGTTATGTAAATATTATACTCCTTGTTTTATAGATGAAGAAATAGAAATTCAAAAGTTCCAGACATAATTAATGTCATGAAGGAATAAGTGACAGTCATAATTTGAATCTATGTCACAAAATATGTGATTGGAAAAGACATAAGAGGTTAACCTCTCAGATCAATACAAATCTGATCAAGAATCTTCTTAATAACAGATGCAAAAAGAAATGTTCCCCGCCTCTATTTGAACACCTCCAGTGACACACAGAGCCCGCTTATTCACAATGTATATAATTTTGATATATATCTCTTATGGGTGCTATAGTAGATATAGCTCTAGCCTATAGTCAGGAAACCTGAGTACAAATACAGTCTCATATATTTATTAGCTGTGTGACCCTAGACTTAATCTGTGTTTGCATCAATATCTTCAACTCTAAAATGGGGGTAATAATTGTAGCACTTACCTCACAGGGTTATCGTGAGGATTTAATGAAATATTTGTATAAAGCTCTTTGCACTTTGCCTAGAACATGAATGATGTGTAAATCTTGCTCCCCCCATTACCCATTATTCTTAGTTCTTAGTTCTGTCCTCAGTGACTATAGAAAAGACTTATTTCTCTTCTACATAGCAGTCTTTCAAATTCTTTTAAAAAGGGATCATGTACTGTCACCTCTAAAAAGTCTTTTCTTCTCTAGACTAAATAGTTTCAATTCCTTAAATCAATTGTAGTATGACATGTTATCTATTCTACTTAGGATTCTGGTTGCCTTCTTATTGTCAAGCTCCATACGTTTTATATCTCTGTGATCCATAACAAACAATATAGTCGATAGAATGCTGGAACTAGAACCTGGTTTCAAATTATAACTGTGTCATGGCACCAAATCATTTTACTTCTCCCAAGTCCATTCTCCTTATCTACAAGATAGGGAAAATAATTGTAGTGTTATCCGCTGCATCTTAGAGTGATTCAGAGGAAGATGCATTCCAAATGTGCTATATAAATATAAGTTATTACATACATCTGAAAATGTAGTGCTCAGGAAACTATGTGCTGTGATCCAAAGCCAGAGATATATAACTAGAACAGGAAAGCAGATAAAAATCCAAGTGCATGATTAGTAACAGTTTTTAAGTCCCTTTATACTAATTTCTGATTATAAATCAGTCTTACCTATTCTCTTAGCAGATATTCTAGCTCAGTGGATCCCATCTTTTTAAATTCTTCTTTCTTTTTCCTTCCACTTTGCTCACTGGTAATTACTACTTTTGATTTTATCTGTGTAAGGGGCCCTGGGTCATTCTTTGTTAGCAGCATAAATGACATTTATCTCTTTTGATGATGACTCATGACTCTGAACGCTATTGAGAAAGGAGGAAGTCCCATGTACAGTGATGGACTAATACTTTTTCAAAAATTAAAAAAAAAATACCAATTTACCTTATCTTTCTCCCTTTGCCTCTCAAATGGCTAATTCTTATAACAAAAATAACAACAAAAGTGAAATAAAAATAAGAATAAAAGGCATTTCCACAAAACTAATCAATCAAGTTTCACATTATATTGTGTCACATCAATTGTCTTTTACCTCTGTAAAGAAGAAGGGAAGTTCATATATTCTCTGTCTTTGGGGGTCTACATTGGTCATCATTATTTATTATATTCAGTTTTTATTATTGTGTTATTATTCTTTTAATTTACATTTTTATATTCACAGTATATATTGTTTTCCTGGATATGTTTACTTCATTTTGAATTGCTTCATAGAATTCTTCCTGAGATTCTCTGATTCAAACTATTCATATTTTTAAAGCACAGTGATATACTAAGTCATTTGCCCATTTTGAATTTATCTTGGTATAGGGTGTGAGATGTTGATCTAAAACTGATTTTTCCCATATTGTTTTCCAATTTTCTCAGAAGGTTTTGACAAATAGTGAGTTCTTGTCCCCAAAGCTGGGGTATTTGGGTTTATTGAAAACTAGCTTGCTGAGGTTTTTACCCTATTCTATTCCATTGATCCACCATCCTGTCTCTTAGCCAGTACCACATTGTTTTGGTAACCATTGCTTTATAGTACACTTTAAGATCTGGTACTGCTAGGTCCAAATCCTTCACATGTTTTTTTTTTTTCATTATTCCCCTTGATATTCTTGATCTTTTGTTCTTCCAGATGAACTTTGTTATAATTTTTTTCTAATTCTATAAAAAAATTTTTTGTAGTTTGATAATAAACCTTACTTTAGTTTAAATTTTTTGGCTGATTCATCTGGTTATTCCCTTCTTATCTTACACAATGTTCACTCAAGATAGAAACTACATATGACTTTTCTATACTTGGATATTTCATGAGGTATATCTAACCAGAGACATACTAAATGTTTCAAAGGCATTATTACTAATTGTAAAGAAAAACCAACCAACCAACTCCTTTTAGGAACAAGAAAGAAAATGACATCATCTTGTGCTACTTATTGAAAATATAGCATTCTGGTTTGCCTGTTTTCAGTATTTAGATTTTTATAGTATTCTCTTGTAATTTATTTTTTCCTAGAATTTGATGGTAAACTGCTAACTATAAGCTGTTATTATTTTGTAGATGCATTGTGTTGTCTTAAAATGTGTCAGTTCGGATTTTTAATTTCTTTTTCAGTATTATGGATTAACAATATGCAGAAACATATCTATGAAAGTATTAATAGGAAACCCCATGGTAAAAGAATAGATAGAATACTCAGTTGAGCTCTCTCAACATACTCCTTTAGAATTTTAAAGTAACACCTCAAATAAAATTTTCAATTGGCAAATACAACAAAAGATCAGATTGCATTATGTGTAACCTGAAGCTGTTATTGGTTATAATTATTGATAGGAGTATTGAGAAATTGTCATTAAGCAGTTAGGGTAAACTAACTTGTAGGTGGTAGATGGAAGGGCAGAAGCAGTTGGATACAAACTATTTATTTGTCAATAGTTGATGGAGAGAGAGGAAATAGAAAGGTAGAATTTAGGAGTTAGGAATAGGATAGGAAATTCCTTAACCTCATACTAAAATCTCTAAATAAACCCCCCCAAAACTAACTGCTTTCTTTGTAGCTTCTTCTTGCCTGTGAACAGGCCTAACTTAAACTATACTCACTATCTAAATTTTAAATTCTATCTACTAACCTATGCTAAGTGATGAACCTTAAATTTATAATGAACTCCTGAAAGTAATATATGAAAAATCAAAAGTGCCTGAAGCCAACTGCCAAATATAACAGTCAGAATCTCTTGGCTGAGAGAGTCTGACATAGGCCCTGCTCCAAGTCAGAGAGAGTGGACAGAGCCCCTCTGGCAGCTGCTCCTCCCTTCAAAAGAGAAGCTCTCAGTAAAAACACTTTCTCAGCTTCCCATGTGTATATCAAGGTCTCAAAGGTAACTTGTCTCACAAGTCGCTAACAGATCTTTTACTCTAAGAGAATAATCCAGCAACCTGCTCCCAGGAAAGTCAGAGACTGGCCCCCAGAACTCACAGAATGCTCTCTTTTATGATAGGCCTCTTAAAGTGACAGAGGGCAAGAGCTATTTCCTCTGGCTTCTTAAAGTAACAGAATGAACTTAATAAAACTTCCTTTAACATAAAACTCTTGCTCTTAATGAGACTGAATGAACTTAATAAAACTCCTTATAACAGATTGAAACATTTTTTTTTCATCCCAGGACAATGTGGAGGTCAGAAAGAGAACTCTATGAAATAGAGGTAGTTGCCAGCCTGAAGGCTAGCCTGAAGCTCCAATGGTGAGATGGAGTGGTGGTGACAGAAGCAGCAACATCTTTGGGAGCACTCAGGCCAGAGGTGGTAAAAAGACCTGGCAACTAGTCAGAAAGATTACAGAATACCCCTGTGTTAGCACTGGATACAAGACCAAATGCTGTTGCCAATTCCATTGCCCAATTCTGGGTTATAATTTAAGGGCAGAGAGAGAGGAGCATTTTCAAGAGAGTGGAACCCCTGAGGGGCAATATAATTTCTGGCCCCACTTGATCAGGAACCGTGAGAAACAATATCTTTTCTAGTCACAAATTAAGAGGTTCTATGAGAAGCAGTATTAATTATAATCCCAAGTGTTCAGGGAAACTTCTGGCTAAACACTAGATCGTACACCAAAAGAACAGTGATCACACCTATCCACAAATCACAATACCTTGGAAACACTAAAAATTTCTGGACCCCCATAACTATCTCTGAAAACATTAGATAGATTATCATATTTACCTAATATATCACAAAGTAGTAATATATCACAAAGGTCATACACCAACCAGGTGAAATTTATATCAGGAATGCAGAGCTGGTACAATATTAGAAAAACTGTCAGCATAATTGACTATGTCAATAAAAGAAAACAACAAAAATTAATATGGTTATCTGAATAGATGCCAAAAGAATCTTTCACAAAATATAGCATTCATTTCTATTAAACAAGCACATACATGAAAGTAGGGGAATATACAAAGCCTTTCTTAAAATGTAGTATTTATACAAAACCAAGAGCAAGCATTATCTGTGATGGGAATAAATTTGACACCTTCCGAATAAGATCAGGACAGAAACAAAACTATCTATGTTCACAACCATTATTCAATATTGGACCAGAAATACTACCTGTTGAAATAAGACAAGAAAAAAGTAGAGAAATAATAAAAGGCAATGAGGAAGCAAAGCCATTACTCTTTCAGAAATGAAGGTAAATCTAAAGAACCCTAAGGAATCAACTAAAAAACTCATTGAAACAATTAACAACTTCAGCAGTTTTGATATATAAAATAATCCCATATAAGTCATCAGAAATTCTACATACTACCAACAAAACACAACAGGAAGAATTCACTTTAAAATAAATGCAGACAATTAAAAATATACTTTGGAGTCTACCTACTAATACAAATCTAGGCACGAAATGAACACAATTACAAAAACACTTTTCACTGAAATGAGGATAGATCTAAAAAATTAGAGAAATGTTCATTGTTTATGGGTAGGCTAAGCCAAAATATACAAGTTAATTTATTTTTTCAATTCTATATCAATCAAACTACCAAAGAATTACATTATAGAGCTAGGTAAAAAAACACAGTAATTCAATTTATCTGGAATAACAAAAGGTTTAGAATATGAAAAGAGTCAGTGATCTCAGATTTAAAATGCCTGACATCAACTGGGATGGTATTTTGGAAAAATAAGTTCCTTAGAGAAAAGGAACCAGAGTTTAGAAAAGTTGCCAATCATTTAGTCCAGTTGCATCGAAAAGGTGTTTAGTGATCACTATTCCATAGCTTTTCTTAACAGAGATAGAAGGCATCAATAAAGACAAATACTTGAATAGAAAGACCTCCATATCCTTCTCTTTTGATTACAAAAATTAATACTCAAGGCAGAAAGGATTGAATGAAAGGTGACAATATAGTGAGAGGTAATTAGAAGAAAAAAAAAGATATTGCAAGAAACCAGTAATTCCCTGAAGAAGAATCTTATCTTGCTGATTGACAGGGAATCAACAAACTCCCTTTTTAGGCAAGAATAGATAATCCTGAAAATTTGACAAGTACCTTTTAGGAATGCCATGATGATTTTGACACTCAATGAGGGTAGTGACATTGCACCTTTATGAGAAGTATTAAAGAAACCATTACTGTAATCTACTCAATTTGTAATGACTTGATTAAGAGGTTAAGTTGTCTATTGTTTTAGAGTTGCCTCTTAAAGGTGGCATATACCCGCAACGCTTCAACAACTAATCATTATGCTTTGGCTGTATAATAATTTGAAGAGAATGCTACTCTTTATAATATTCAGATCACCTGACATGCTGGACACATTAATATTGGTATTAACCTAGATAGGTTAAATCTTTCATTCTTCTGTTATCACCAGGAAAGTATTTTTTCCAGGGCATGATTAGCCTGTGTCCAATCTTTCTTCAATAGAGGAAATTACTATGATGACAAAAACTGGGTGAGCCATGCTGGAAACTTCCTGATTGAAATAGCAACAGGAAATCAAGGTGAGATTTTTTTTTATGTATAAATCATAGAGTAGATAGAGATAATACTGAAGGGCTCTGGGTCCAAAATTTAACAGTATGGTTAGGCCTAAATAAGTAATTTGACTCAGTAGTTGATATTGTCCTTGAGAGTGTGCCTATTGCAGAGACATTGGTGGCTATTCTTTGTGGAATAGTATCTAATAGTAGATATGGCTAATGCTTTTTAAAAGCTCTCCATTGAATAGAGGATTTTGCTCCCAGAAGAGGATAGCAGAATGTATTAAAAGTCAGAATTCCACAATGTGCTCTCAACAAGAAGCACATTTAAAGTAGGGAGACCCATACAGAATAAGAGTAAAGGCTATGATAGAACATATGATTCAGCTAATTTTTTTTTTAAAGCAGGGGTACCAACTATGATCCCAGACAAAGCAAATGTGAGAATTCATCAAATTAAAATAGTTAAGGAAGAAAATTACACCTCTAAAATAAAAGTGACCATAGATAATGAAATAAAAGCAATGTTAAATATGTATGCACCAAATGGCATAGCATCCAAATTCCTAAAGTAGAAGTTACATTAGTTAGAGAAAGAAACAGAAAATGAAATAAATTAATAGGGGATTTCATCATCCTCCTATTTGAGCTAGATGAATCAAAAAAAAAGAAATGAACCAGAAAGAAATTAAGAAGGTGAATAGCATTTTAGAAATGTTAGATTTAAAAGTCTCTGTAGAAAACTGAAAGGTAATAAAAAGGAATCTCTTTTGAGAAAAAAAACAGTATATGGCACCTTCACAAAACTTGACCATATAATACTCAAAAGGCCTTACAACCAAATGCATAAAAGAAGAAATACTAAATACATCCCTTTCAGACAATACTGTTATAAAATATTACTCTCAACAAAGGGCTAAAGAAAAAAGATTCAAATTAATTGGAAGCTAAATAACCTTATCCTAAAGAATGGCTGAAAGAATTAATCATAGAAATAATCAACAATTTCATTTAAGATAATGACAATGAGGAGAAAAAAGGAGTAAAATAGATAAAGCTTTCATTAATTTGATTAAAAAAGAAAGAAAATTAAATTATCAGCATAAAACTAAAAGAGCATATAACTAGTATTTCTAAAAAGGGACTAATTATGTAAATATTTAGAAAAGTGAATCAAATTTACAAGAATACAAAATTTTACCCAACTGACAAATGATCAAAATATATGAATTCTATGATAAAAACTTTAAATCATTTTTTAGACATATGAAAAATGCACCAAATTTCTATTAGAGAAATAAACAGCTCTGAGGTACTACCTCACATCTATCAGAGTAAAATATAAAAGGAATATGATAAATGTTGTGGAAGACAGGGGAAATTGGGGGAAAATCAGGACATGAATGCACTGTTGTGGAACTGTAAACTGATATGATCATTCTGAACAACAATTTGGAACCATGTCCAAAAAAACATAAAATTTAAAATAGTATTTGACCTAACAATACCAATACAGGGTCAACATCCCAAAGAGATCACAGACAGGAGAAAAGTACCAACTTGTATTTAAATATTTATAGCAGCTCTTTTTATTGTGGCAAAGAAGTAGAAATCGGTGGGATACCCTTCAATTGATGAATAAATGAACAAGTTTTGATATATAATTTTTAAATTACATTTTCCATATTAAATGTTGATACAATATATAATAATTTTCCTAATATTTTGCTATCCATGTTCCTTCTCTCTCTCTCTTCAAGCCTCCTTCAACCTGAAGATGGCAGATAATATGATATAGTCTAAATAAGTGTTAGCATAAAATAAATGTTCCTGTGTTCATCATGTTGTGATAAAAGACACATATAACTTACTTTTGAGAAAAAATTCATAAAAAATAAAGTGAAATATGGATCCCTTTGATCTGCATTCAGATTCCATCAATTCTTTTTATTATAGTCATTCACAGTTTGTCATTTCTGTTGTGGTATATAATTTTAAAGGAATAGTATTGTACCATAAGAAATGACATACAAGACAATCACAAAAATCCTGGAAAGAATTATATGAAGTGATGAAAAGTGAAGTGAGCAGAACTAGAAGACCATTCTATACAGTAACATCAATAATATACAATGATCAGCTGTGAATGAATTAACTACTCTCAGCAATGTTAAGTATCCAGGAGAACTGCAAGGGATTCATGATGATAAAGGCTATCAACAAACAAACAAACAAAAAGATACCCATAGCCATAGAAGGAACTAATGGATTCTGAATGCAGATTGAGCCGTACCATTCTTGACTTTCTTTCCCCTCTTATTTTAATTTTGTTTGCTTAAGAAATGTCTTTTCTTTCACAACAAGATGAATGTCGAAATATGTATTGTATGATAATATATGTTCATCATATTGCCTTCTGTTTGGGGGAGTAGGAAGGGGTGGAAGGGAGAAAACAAAGATCATAAAAATGTCGGAAAATAATTTAAAATTATGTCATGTAATCTGGAAAAAGATTACAAGGAAAAGAAAAGACAAGATGGATTCTCTTGTTTAACTTCAAGGGAAGTTGATTTTGATAGGCAATAAAGAGAGAAGTAAGGAAAAAAATGAAATGGATGAATTCACAATGAAGGAAAAATTAAAGAAATTATTAGGAGTTATTTATGCCCAACTATATGGTAGTAATCTGATATAAATGAAACAGATTATATATATATATATATACATATATATGTATATGTATATCCAATATTAGCAGAAGAGAAAATAGAATAAACAACCCCACCTCATGAAAAGAAATTGAACAAGCCACCAATTAATTCCCTAAGAAAAAAGACCCAGGGTCCTGATAGATTCAAAAGTGAATCTTATCAAACATTTATAGAATAAATAACTCCAATATAATATAAATAATTTTGCAAAATAGCTAAGGAAACAATTCCACCAAATTTCTTTAATGGCACAAATATGGTATTGATGCCTAAACCAGGAAGATAAAAAGAGAAAGTGTAGACCAATCTCCTTAATTGATGCTTAAAGTTTATATAAGATAGTAGGAAACAATAACTTCAATATGTCACAAAGATAATACCCTATTACCATGTAGGTTTTGTACCAGCTATGCAGGGATGGTTCAATATTAGGAAAACTATCAGCATAATTGACCATATCAAAAACAAAACCAACAAAAAACATAATTATCTCAATAAATTCAGAAAAAAAAACTTTTGAAAAAATACAACATCCATTCCTCTGAAAAAGAATAGGGAACAATGGAATAAATGGAATATTCCTTAAAATGATAAATAGCATCTCTCTAAAGGCATCAGAAAACATTATATCTAATTAGGAGAAGTTATAATTCTTACCAATAAGATCAGGAATGAAACAAGGATACCTATTATCTCCACTACTACTCAATATTATATTAGAAATGATTGGGATAGGATTAAAAGGAGAAGAAATTAAAGGAATTTGAATAGACAATGAGGAAAATAAAGTTATATCATTCTTTGCAAATGATATAATTGCATACTTAGAGACTCCTAGAGGATTAATCAAAAAAGCTAGTTGAATAATTAAGAAATTTAGCAAAGTTGCAGAATATAAAATAAACTTACATAAATCAACATTTCTTCATACTACTGATAAAGTATAACAGTATAAAGAAAGAGAAATCTCATTTAAAATAATTGTGTACAGAGTGAAAGGAGCAGAATCAGGAGAACATTGTACACAGAGACTGATACACTGTGGTAAAATCAAATGTAATGGACTTCTGCACTCCAGCAGTGAATAACCCAGGACAATTCTGAGGGATTTATGGAAAAGAACGCTACCCACATTCAGAGGAAGAACTACAGGAGTGGAAACAGAAGAAAAACAACTGCTTGAACATATGGGTTGATGAGAATATGATTTGGGATATAGACTCTAAACGACCACCCTAGTGCAATCATCAATAATATGGAAATAGGTCTTGACCGATGACACATGAAGAAACCAGTGAAAATGTGCATCATCTATGAGGAGGGGATTGTGGGGTCTAGAAGGGAGAATAAGAACATGAATTATGTAACCATGGAAAAAATTTTCTAAAAAATAAAACAAAATAATTGTGCACAACATAAAATGCCTTGGATTCTACTTACTAACACAAACCCAGAAATTATATGAACACAACTAAAAATATTTTTCAAATAAAAGTCAGCTCTAAAAAATTAGAAAACCATTAATTGCTCCCGGGTAGGCTGAACTAATATCATAAAATGACTCTTCTGTCTAAATTAATTTATCCATTCAGTACCATCGCAATAAAATATTTTTAAAAATATTTCAAAGAGCTAGAAAAATAACAAAATTCTTCCAGAAGAAGGAAAGGCTAATAAAAGGGAAATAATGGGGAAATATGAATGAAAATCCCTTAGGATTTCTAACTATATTATTAAATAGCAATCGTTAAAAAATAATCTGATACTAAGTAATAGAGTTGTGGATAGAAAGACTTGATTAGGACTCTACATGCAGCAGTAAATGACTATAATAACTTAATATTTAACAAACCCAAAGATCCAAACCTTTGGAAGAAGAACTCACTATATCAACAAAAACTGCTGGAAAAACTGGGACATCAGTATGGCAGAAACTAGGCATAGAAAAAAAATCCTAATGCAATATACCAAGAAAAAGTCAAAGTATATATATATATATATATATATATATATATATAATTTCAAAATGAAATGTGACACTATAAGCAAATTAAAGCAGCATAAAATAGTTTATCTGTCATATTTATGGAAACATAAAATATTATGACCAAGTAAGTCATAGAGAATATCATAAGATGCAAAATAGATACTTTCAATTACATTAAATTTAAAATATTTTGTACATTTCCAGCCAATGGAGCAATAACATAGAAGAGAAATACAAAACTAGGGGAAATTTTATATCAAATGTTTCTGACAAAGGACTCATTTCTCAAATATATAGAGAAGGTTGTCCAAATTATTAGAATATGTGTCATTTCCTAGTTTTAAAATATTCACAGTATATTAAGGGGAAGTTTTTAAATGAGGAAATTAAAACTATCTTAGCCATATGAAAAACTTCTCTAAATGACTATTAATTAGAGAAATGCAAATTAAAGCAACTGTAAACTACTGTTTCATACCTATCAGGCTGGATGACATGACAAAAAAAGAAACCTTAATATTTGAGAGGGAAATGTTGACACTAATACATTGTTGATTGAGCTGTGAATTGATAATCCATTGGTAGAGCAATTTGGAATCATGCCCAAAAGGCCACAAAGCTTTCAAACAGTAGTACCACTATAAGATTTGTATCTTAAAGAGAGCAAAGATAAGGGGAAATGATCTACATGTACAAAATTATTTATAGCAGCTCTTTATGGTGGCAAAGAATTGGAAACTGATGTAGTATTAATCAACTGGGGAATGGCTGTAAAGATTATGCTATATGATTATAATCAAATGCTATCATGCCATAAGAAACAACAAAAAGCATAACTACAAAAAAAGAAAGAAAAATCCTGGAAAGACTTCTATGAAGTGGTCAGACCAGGAGAATATTGTACACAGTAAGAGCAATAGAGTAACATGATAAACTGTGAATGACAACTATTAGCAGTAATGCAAGTATCCAAGATAACTCCTAAGGAACTTGTGATCGAAAAGGCAATTTATCACCATTGAAGCAAAAGATTAATTTTGAATGCAAATTGAAGAAAATCTCTTTTCACTTCATTTCCTTCATGAGTTTTTTTTTCTGGTATAAGCAATATGTGTCTTTTTTCACAACATAATGAATATGGAACCAAGTATTGTATGATAGCATATGTATAACCTGTATTATATTGTCTGGTGTCTGTTTAGTTCTATGTACCACATTTAAGAAGGATGTTGCAGAGAACTACATCCATGATAATAAAAGTTCTTGAAATCATGACATATGATGATTGCTTGAAAGAATTAAAAGGTTATCTTATAAAAGAGAAATAAAACATTTCGCTTTGCCTCTGTATGAAGCCTTTAGGAGACATGATTAGAAGTTACTTAATGTTATATTTGGTCTTGATGTAAGAAAAATAAACTCTCTATGAAGAGAGCAATTCCAAAAAAGGCTTACCTTGAGAATTTGTCGTATTCTTTCCACCAGAAAATTGCAAGCAAAACTCTAATGACTGTTTGTTATTAATTTTGTGCAAATAACTTATTTTAAGATATATGTTGAACTGCACTTTCTCTGTGATTCCTTCTGACTCTGAAAGTATATGATTTTGCTTCTCAATGATAGCTAATGTACTTTCTTAAGTCATATATTCTATGATCTTATGCAATTATATTGAAGTCTCCATTGATTAAAAATGGAAGTTCTATATGTATTGAATTAAATGATGTTCTATCCTAGAGAGTTTCAGTTTTTAAATAAGGAATCAAATATCTTAATTTCAATATATTTAAACTCATGTTATTTCTCAGTTAAGTGGAACATTGGAGCATTGAACCTGTGGTTAAAAATATTGGAAATCCAATCCAGTCTTGGAAATTTGCTGTGACTATGACCTTGTCTGACTCTTTTTCTGTAAAATGGATATAGTAATTATATCTATCAACCTAGATGTTGAGGAGAAAAATAAAATAATATTTGTAATGTCCTTTACAAACATCAAAGTGTTAAATTCAAGCCTTTATCATCATCATCATTATCTTTTTTTTTCCAGTTCCATCAGCTAGAAGTCTCATTCCCAAATTTCATGATGATTGAATTGACATTAAAATGTTGAAGGACATAATTATAAAAGTCTTAGGATTCATCAAAATAAAATGTGACTCTATTACCTAAACATGGAGCATTTATCTCTCTCAACAGATTCTTTTTATCATAACACATACATTTAAAAAATAAATTCTTGTTCAGAAGACAAAATATTACACAAACAAATAAACAATTAATAAATAAACAGACAAATAAATAAATGGATGAATAAGTAAATGAATACTGACCTGGAGATAATTTTATGGCTTAATCCACTTTGTGATTTCAATTAGTTTTAAAATTATTCTTTATTACAATAAATTAAAATCATCATTTTTTTCAATTACACTCCAGCTAATTTCCTTTTGAGTTCCAATCCTTTCTGACTATTGGTGTCACATCTTCCATTAATTTTGAAATACAAAGAATTCTGTAACAATTAGTTACTTTTTGTTCAAGAAAATTGACTAGATACAATTAGAAAACAAGAAGAGATTTTGTAGGCCTGGAAACATAAATAATATAGAAAATGTGCAATAGCTGAATCATTTCAGAAGTGCTCACCTTTGGTTAAAATTATCCTTTTCCATTAGCCTTCAAAATAAACAAAAAAAAACCCTGCTTCAACAATTATTATCTTTAGTAAAATACTAAATTTATGGGGTAAAATGTCATCAGAAGCTGGCAAAAGAAATGCAAAATATGTTCTGTTGTCTGTTCCTATCATGTATATAGGAAAGAATAGATAAAAATCCTTATCAATGTAGCACAATTTCTAATCATTTGTCCTAACAATGTTCTCCTTAACTAAGAAAATTTTGATCAATTACTGTTAAAAATATAATTAGCAATCCACATGGTTTAGAGAAAACAATATAAAAGCTCATTAGACCTTAAAATTACATTAAAAATTCATTTGGGAACCCCTGATGTGCACAATTTTTATTTTAGTTGAGATTGGAGACGGAAGCAAAATTTAATTCCCTCAGTAATGTTCAAAGACATTGAGATTCTGAATGGGCTTTCTCTTGATTACAGGTGTTCTCAATCTGGTCTACGTAAACTTCTACAAAAATGTTCAATCCCAGGTATTTTATTACTTTTAAAACATTCTGTGGGGGTGAAGCCAAGATGGCAGAGAAGGTAAAGAGACCCAGCTAATGATTACAAATTTACTCTCAAAAAAACTGACACAATAGCTCAATACAAATTCTGGGTTAGCATAACCCACAAAAAAACAGGGCAAAATATTGATTTTTCAGTCCAAGACACCTTAGAAGGCTGGCACAAAATTGAACTAGGGTGGAAGTAGAGCACAAAGCCATATGCCAAGGCCCCATGGTGACAGACATTGTGGGGTGGCTGTATCAATAGCAAAGGCTGTTTGGAGGTCTCAGCCACAGATGTTAAGGGAATCATAAAACTACCCTTTTCTGACTTTGAGTGGAAGGCTCTTTGTCCCACTGCCCATATACAAATTCAGGTCACAGTCTTGGGTTCAGGTCTCAGGGTAAGAAAGAACATGAGCACACACCAGCATTTGCTGTAACAAAGGAGCAGGGGAACCTGGTCACAGTTTCTTGGGGGGGGGGTTCCAAGAATGTTTGTGGTTACTCACAGATCAGAGCCCAGGCCTGGGGAATATTTAATACTCTCCTTAATTCATACCACTTTGGAAGAAGTGAAAGCAGATAGATCCCCATAGATATCTTTGAAGGTGGCTGAATAAAGAACCTGAAGCTTGGAATAGTGTCCCTTCACCATAGTTATAGAGCCTAACTTTAACAATTTTTTTAATTAAAAACAATACTGGAAAATGAGCAAACAACAAAAAAAGAAATTCAATATAGTTATTTTTGTGGTAAGGAAGACCAAAACACAAAATGAGAAGACAACAAAGTCAGTACTACTGTATCCAGAGCCTTCAAAAAAATATGAATCACACTTAAGCCAAAAAAGAATTAATTAAGGAGCTCAAAAAGCTCCTTTAAAAAGCTCAATTGAGGGTATAGCTCAGTGGATTGAGAGATGGGAGGTCCTACATTCAAATCTGGCTCAGACACTTCCTAACTGTGTGACCCTGGGCAAGTCACTTAAACCCCATTGCCTTACCATTCTTCTGACTTAGAACTAATACATAGTAGTGATTTTAAGGTGGAAGGTAAGGGTTTTGAAAAAACCTCAATCAAAATTCTTTTTCATTGCAATAAATAAAAATTAACAAGATCCTTTTCAACTACACTTCAATTCGTTTCCTTTTTTTTATCCAATCCTTCTTGATTACTGATGTCACATTAGCCATTAGTTGAAATCAAATAAAAGAGGTAGAAGAAAAATTGGGGAAAGAAATGAAACATACAGGAAAATCATGAAACGAGTCAATAACTTGCTAAAGGAGACACAAAAATACTTAAGAGATTAATAATTTAAAAATAGAACAATAGGCAAACAAGTCACAAAATCCAATGAAGAGAAGAACTTCTTAAAAATTGGAATGGTAAAAATGGAAAAATATATACAAAAAACTCACTAATGAGAAAAAATTCTTAAATGGCATACTTGGTCATATGGAAAAAGAGATACAAAATTCACTGAGGAAAATAACTCGTTAAAAAGTTTAATTGGCCAAATGCAAAAGAAGGTACAAAATTCCCTTTAGAAGATTATGCCTTAGAAATTAGAATTGGTTAAGTGTAAGCTAATGAACATATGAGATATGAAGGAAAATATCAAAAAAAGTCAAAACAATGAAAAAATAGATGAAAATGTGAAATATCTCACTAGAAAAAATCTGAACTATATATTTACATAGGGAGATGATTCTTGTAACTCCTAAGACTTTTTATCTTTAGGGCAGTTAAAAGGAGTATACATAGGCAGAGGTCAAAGTGTGGTTTGAATATGATTGAATAATATCTAAAAAACAAATAAGATTAAGGCATAAGAGAGCGGAATGCATTGGGAGAAGCATAAAGGAAAAATTGGAATGAGGAAAATTGTCACCAATAAATGAGGAATGATAAAAGCTTTTACAGTGCCAGGGAAGATGAGAGAGGTAAGGAGGGAACCCATGAACATTATTCTCACTGGAATAGGCTCAAAGAAGAAGATTTGCAGAGTAAATTATTCTTGGCCATAAATCTGATGCTTTTTGCCTCTGGGAATGTTTCCTCTTATTCAAAGAAGTTTCCAATGTGGTCCCTAATATAGTTCCTTCATCCATGAATTACTTTTGTTTTTGGATGCTTGCAATATTTACTTTGGTGTGGAAGCTCTAGATTTTGACTATGGTATTCCTGTAATTTTTCCTTTTGAAATTAAGTGATCAACTGGTTCTGTTTACTTTGTTCTCTGATTCTAATAAAGTTAGCCAATTTTTAATTTGTGATTTACTAAATTATAATATACATGGCTTTTTCATATCATGGTTTTTCAAATACTCTGATGATTCTCAAGTTGGACACAGTCCTTTGACTTCATGGTTATCTTCCACCTTCAGCTGATGCCTTGAAATCAGCTCTTCTATCCTATTGTAAGGATAAGTGATAAAGGATATGGAAAAATGCATGAATTGTCTTTAAGAGGAAAGGAGGATAATTTAGATGCAAACTCTGGGAAAAGATTCTGGAAGGAGAAGAGGATCTTGGGAGTTCTACTGGAATTAATTGTCACTCCTAATCTGGCTGTCCTCTGAGCTGGTTAGGAGGATCTTTGCTCTGGCACATCTCCTAGGAAAAGACTAATCTTGTGGGAAAATTGGGAAATTCCTGGGTTGGAGAATTGCCTTGGAGGAGACCTGCCTTTCCCTGAAGTACTGAGATCAACCTGTCTGAGACAACTCGATTAATGTAAACCCAAGGGTTTGTCACCTGGGAATTTGGGTTTACCTAGGAAGCCAACCCCAGGTTTTGGGTAAGGACTCATTATATCTGTGAGTCCTACATCCTCAGGCTTTTAAAGACAATCTGTGGCATTTAGGTAGTCAGATAGTTTTGGGGTCTAGATAATATCAGGGAGTGAATAAGGAGGGCTTAAGAAGACAAGAAGAGCAACCTTGTGAGTGGGGTGTAGATTGGTGGGAGGAGTTAGAGTTGTGTAGATTTAGGATCTTATCTACCATTTCTCTAACCTCAATAAACTTGTTTATTCTATAATTGCAAGCAATTATTCTATTATTGCTTACAACCCCCAGGAAAATCCCTAGTTGGGTTTTTCTATCACCAACCCATTTAGATCATTCCCAATAAATCTATTTCCTTTTGGATGTAGATTTCTTTTTCACTATGATATTTCACTATGATATTTCCTAAATCCTTATGTGAGTCTCTCCCCAACATTATTTATTACATATATCTCCCTCCATAAGTTTCATTGCTCATTCTGCTAAAATACTATTATAATAACATTATTAGTATACTGGCCATGTTTAAGAATAGAACTCTTGAGTCCAAAACCTGTGCCTAAGTGGAAGGGAATTGCACCTCTATTGTAGTCAAGAAGAGTACTTTTACTATTGACTGTAAGCAACAAATATTTTAAGAAATTAAATGATCAATCTGGACTATTCTTTCAAAGATTTCATTCAAAGAGATTAAAACTAATCCCAAAATTCTACTCCATTGTGTAACATGATTTTTCTTTTGAAATATCTGTACAGTGTCTAAATGAATTGACATTGGTATTTTTCAGGTAGATTTGAAATATTACTCTTAATACATATTTAGGATGCAACATTTTTTCTCCTGTAGCAACAAAATATACTGTATTCATATTAGGTAATCTTAACTCAAAGAAAAACAAAATCTTTGCTTTACTTTAGAAATAAAAAAGGAGGCAGGAAAGGAAAATTAACTTGAATAATACTTGAATTCAGCAAAATAATTAGAGGTTATTGTTTTCCCACCTCAAGAACTTAAAATTAAAAATACTCTATTTTCTACCAAAAACATACAGTTTCTCTATTCAGAGAAGACTCATGCCAGAGAAGGGAGGTTCATCCAAATGTAGTAAAGTTTTTTTCTAGGGGACATGGTACCCCTGAATGGCCCGTGAGATGGAACATTTCACTTGAAAGCTTGTAGCTTCTGAAGGGTTATTATTTGTATATTTGTAATTCTTCAGTTGACTCTACCTTTCCACCAGAATGATCTGGATTCTTGGTGACATTTTGGACTCAAAGGTTTTGATCATCAGCACAGAGGTTTGTGTGTGTGTGTGTGTTTTTTTTTTTTTTTCTGGGCTCTTCTGCCAAATTTTGGAATGATGGCAGGAATAAACCTTGTTAAAAATATGTCAGCCAAGGTTGAAAGATATGTTAGATTTGGAGAACTTGTGACAAGTTTCAGTGGCTACAGAGACTCAGGTGAATCCTAATGGTAGTGGGTTTGTTAGCTATTGTCATTTAAATGTGATCTTATAATGATGAGGATTTTCGTACTGTTTGGGGGGATATTAAATTTTATTTAATTAATTAATTTAGAATATTTTCCATGGTTACCTGATGTATGTTCTTTCTCTCTCTTTCTCCCACCCCCTCCCACATCCAGCATGCAATTCTACTAGGTTTTACATGTGTTGCTGATCAAGACTTATTTCCATATTATTAGTATTTGCATTAGAGTGATCATTTAGAGTCTACATCCTTAATCATATCTCAATTAAACCATGTGATCAAGACGTTTTTCTTCTGTGTTTCTACTCCCACAGTTCTTTCTCTGGATGTGGATAGAGTTCTCAGAATTGTCATTGCATTGCTGCTAGTAGACAAGTCCATTACATTCAATTGTGCCACAGTGTATCAGTCTCTGTGTATAATGTTCTCCTGGTTGTGCTCCTTTCACTCTGCATCAGTTCCTGGAGGTTGTTCCAGTTCACATACAATTCCTCCAGTTCATTATTCCTTTTGGCACAATAGTATTCCATCACCAACAGATACCACAATTTGTTCAGCCATTCCCCAATCAAAGGGTATCCCCTCCTTTTCCATTTTTTTGCCACCACAAAGAGCAACGCTATAAATATTTTTGTACAAGCCTTTTTCCTTATTATCTCTTTAGGTTACAAACTCAGCAGTGGTATGGCTGGATCAAAGGGCAGACAGTAATTTAAAGTCCTTTGAAGTCCTTTGGAAATAGTTCCAAATTGCCATACAGAGTGGTTAGATCAATTCACAACTTTACTAGCAGTGCATTAATATCCCAGTTGTGCCACATCCCCTCCAACATTTATTACGTTCCTTTGTTGTCATGTTTGCCAATCTGCTAGGTGTGAGATGGTACCTCAGAGTTGTTTTGATTTCCATTTCTCTAATTATCAGAGATCTAGATCATTTTTTGATGTGCTTATTGATGATTTTGATACTTCTTCATTGCATTAGGTCCTATAATACTGTTTTTTTAAATGAAGCTGTTTTCTTAGTAAAAATTATGTACACTCACATTTTGGATCATAGCCAAGTTGAAAAGGAAATGTATCTCATCTTTGAGTTAGAAACCTTTGCATTTGCCCTCTCCTTGGGCAAACACAGGGTGTAACTGATTGTGAACTTCATATTTTTGAATTTTTGAAATTTTATTATTGTTTTTATTGTAGGTACAATAGATTGAGTTTTCTTTTTTCTCATTTTTTGTACTAGCAGCATATGTTATCAGTATTAATGTTTTTTTTTTATTTTGCACTAATATAAGTTTAAAATATCCATTTGCTCTAATATTAATTCATACTCAAAAGCTTTAGACTATGGAAACCTGCCATTGATTGTTAACATTATGGGACTTTAATTAATTATTGTATCTGATTCCAGGAGAAGGGATCACTAAAGGACACAGAGCCAAGGAAGCACAAAGTTAAACTGCATAGTACCTCTGAGCACAAGGTCAAGGAGACAAATCAATCCTGGTGGTATTCATGAGAATCTGCACTAAGATAAAGGACTTGTTTTGGGGTTTAAGAAAGCAGCTATTTGACATTTGTCATATGTCAGATTTCCCCTTGCCATATTCCAAAAAGTTCCTCAGTTTGGTTAGAATATTGGTTTCCCTGCCCCTGAGAGCAAAGGTAAAATCATACCAGAGAATTCTATTTCCTGTCTGCTACAAAAATCGAATCCCTTTTCTTTCTTTCATTGTGTGGCAATTTTTTGTAGTCCTGAATGCTGATTATGTAACTGTGTTATAGCCAAAAAAGCTTATAGAAATATTATAGCTTATAGCTTATAAGAATATTATAGCCAAAAAGCTAAACTTAGCAATTAAGCAGGGGATTTTTTGGATAACGTCATGCCCGACTGAAGCAGGGCAGTTATCTCTCTGACTCACAGTCCCAGGCCTGGCTGGAAGCCCCAGAGCCCCTAGATGAAACAGCCTTGAAGATTCCTAGACAGAACAGCCTTGAAGATTAAGAATCATATTCTGTGGCACCTGGAAGCATCCCTACTCCCTCTGTCTAGCTATTAGCTAACCCTAAGACAAAGGCACCTATATCCCAGAAACATATATATATTCCTTATTCTGAATGCCCCTCGGGACTCTCTTTGCTGAGTTTCCCCAGTGCGTACTGGCAATAAAGCTTTCTCCTGCTTTGATTGCATTGTCTCATATGTTCCTCTGGAGGCCACCCATTTTGAACCCTAACATATGGGGGCTCCTTCTGGGATGGTGTGCGACCCCCTGGGGACCACTGAAACAGAGAAAGCTCTCTCCTAGGTTTCATGACAACTTCCAGAGGTGAGCAGTGAATGGTGTGTGTATGGTGTGTGACTGTGTATTTGATGGGGAAACTGAGGACTCCTGATGGGCATATGGCTAAGTGGATGATACCTGCTTCGGCTTTATAGAAGCCGTCCTATCTGCTAAGCTCCAGGGCACCCCCTCCCCCCCCCTGCAGCTTTGTGTCCAAATTTCCACCTGTTTCTGATTGTTGAACAGGTCCACGCTGCGGTTCCTATTCTCCGCAAGGAGGTAGGCCGGTAAAACCGGGAAGCGCTTCGGATACAGGGCGGGGGAAGTCGTTGGAAGCTGTGGAGATGAGGAATACATCTGGATCATACCTTAAGGGATTGGAGTCCCTGAGGGAGAGGAAAGGTCAGGGCACTCCCTCTGCGAAGAGGGAGAGGGGGAAAGCTGCTCGGTGTAGAGCACAGGAAGTCGCTGTTCTCGGGATAAGGGAGCGCGCAAGGCAGTCGCTCAGTGTAAGTGAGCGCAGGTCACTCCCTCAGCAAGAGAGGGAGGGAAGGTCAGGGTTTGATTCCCTGGGGGAACAGTTCCAGGAAGCCAGGGGTATTCTGGTGGAACTTTCCCAGAGAAGTCCCATGACAGATGCGTCGTGGGCAGCAGCAGGATACTGGGTTTTTTTGGAAGGACACCCGGGAGAGCGGGATGGAGCCCCGAGCAGGCTCCATCCCCAACTCAAATTTTGTTTGGATCCACAAAGAGAATTTTTTGTTTTTCTTTCTGTTTGTCTGTCTTTTGTATTG
This sequence comes from Gracilinanus agilis, assembly GCF_016433145.1. Taxonomy (NCBI): domain Eukaryota; kingdom Metazoa; phylum Chordata; class Mammalia; order Didelphimorphia; family Didelphidae; genus Gracilinanus; species Gracilinanus agilis. Next base: position 257,660,040 of record NC_058130.1, read on the forward strand.
TCCTTTTTCTGTATTTTGTTGATTGGTCAAAGTTGGGCCAGAGTCACTCAACCCCCCTGGACTTGGTCCTAAGTCATTATTCAGATTTCAAAACCCGTGCATGTGCATTAGGCTTTTAAGTAAAAAAGGGGAAGTTGCAGAACTTTTGTAATTCGGAATGGCCTGCCTTTGGGGTTGGATGGCCCCGTGGTGGGACTTGGCAACAGTCTGTTATTTCTACCATCCAGAGTCGGGTTTCACTACGGGGTTGTGAGGGACACCCAGACCAAATGCCGTACATTTTAACCTGGCAGGATTTAGTCCTGAATCCTCCACCCTGGCTTCTTAAGGTTGTGGAAGGGTCTAATCCTAGCAAGGGAACGGTTACACCCTCCCAGGTTCTGGTTACCCAGCCCCAAAAACCCAGCTCCCTCTCAGAGGTCCCCTAATTCATCAGTACTGGCTGGGTCTGTGTCTTTGCTAATTCAGAGGGAAAACTGCAACCATTCCCTTCCCCCATCTCCCAGACCTGGCAGCAGATTTTAACATCTGAATGGGAGGGGATCTGTAAGTTCAAAGCTCTTTCCTTAAGAAATGCAGCCAGCCTAAGAACAGCTCACTTTCAACCCCCACTAGAAACAGAGAGCAATTTATTTAGGTGCTGCAAGAAGCATTTGTTACATCACAGCCAAAAAAAAAAAAAAAGAGACAGGTAAGATCAATTGGAGTGTAAAGCACAGGAAAAGTTAGGGGGCAAGGAAGTCAGCTCAGCCAAATAGATGGCTGATTGCTGTACCTGAGTACCCTCGGTGAAAGGGACAGTGTGCTTTCTTACTGCAAATATTTCTTTTTAAGCATGGATCCTAAAGAACTGATTTTTCCTCTTTCTTCCTTTGGATGGGCCCCCAAGGGAGTGAAAAAGAGAAAAATTCAGAGCAAAAAAGGGGGAGATCTTACTCCACAATTGAAAGCATTTCCACTTAAGATTTGATTTTAAGGATTGAGGATTGCTAATGATGTTGATATGGTACAATGTAATTTTACTTATTGTGGTAACTATCAGTCAAATGTGAAATATTACCCAGATTTTATTGAAAAAATAAAAAAAAAACAAAAAAATGTATGGTTAGAAGTTTGTTAAGCCTTGGTTTCAGTGAATTGAGAATTGTCTAAATGTGGTTAATAGCCAGTCTGACACAAAGAGGGAATGTTTATTCTATGAGGTCAGAAATTGTGCTGGCTACTTTGTAAATGTGAAAGTCACTCAGAAAAAGCTATAATGGTGAACTTATTCTAGAATTTAAATTTGGGATTTTTCAAAATGAGATGTCTTTTAATATATGTGCTGTCAGAACTAACAACAAGTAATCATATGACACACAAGAAGTTAGATTTAATAATACAGGTACTAAAATTTGGAAAAGGTGGAATTTCTAAACAGTGTTATATTTGATTAGGGTTGTATGAACTGTTTTTAAAAGGTTTACAATGTATAAGAGGGAACTTGTGATTTAGAGATTAACATGTATTTGGACTCGAATTGCTAGAAAGTAATGATGAATGAATACAGAATATGTATGTAATTTGGGCTATAAAGAGAAGTAAGTTTTCCACCTGAAGACATTAAGGTTGTATGATATGCAAACTGTATGAAAGTAACGAGAAAATTTGACCAACCTAAGGAGCTAATAGGATTTAATGCAATTAAATATAGTACCTTTCCTCCTTTTGTAATAATGGTGATAAAGAAGGAGAAGCCTGAAGAAATAAGAGTAATTGCTAAAGAAATAATAGGTATAAATTAGAATAATATTGATGAATTAATATGCTTTGAGGTACAGGAAGCTAAACTGGAGGTTCTATTCTGTTTTGAACAGAGGTCTGAAAGGAATAGGAGTAAATAGCTTTGAAATTCAGTTGTTACATACTGAAAGGTTACTAAAGGACTTAAAGTTGTTTGGTAGTTGTGGAGTTCAAACTGAACTTTGTTAAAAATAATTTATTATGAAGGTTTGGTACATGCTAAATTTTAAATTTTAAAGTGATCTCACTTGGTGAAGGGAAAAATACTTTTAATTGTTCCACTTTGATACTTGGGAACTGATATAGCAACACAGTACATAAATGGGATTTTAAAGAATTTAAAGCTAAACATATTATAATTATATACTTCAGAGGGTTTAAGGAGATGTTCAAGCAAGTAAAAAATTGATAGAGAAGTCCTGGATATCTTGTAAAACGAGTTATTTTTGTTTAGCAGTGTAATTGTTATAGAGATGCAAATGGTGAGCCCCTGAGTTGGGGAGGGGGGAGGACTCCAGGCTTATAAGTGTGAAAGATTTATTGCTAAGATGGGATCTGTGGCAAGTGGGATAGCATGGGCGGAGCGGCCTTGGGGGGTTGTCCTCCACAGCACAGCCTGGCAGCATGAGTGAAGCAACTATCAGGGGTTGCCCCCAGGCCCCCTTTTCAAAAGTGTGGACATGACTCCATGTACTTGGGTGTTTGGTGAGTGGGGGGTCTGTCTGGGATCCTTGGGGTTTAGGTTATCACTCTGTGGCCAGAGGTGTATCTCTTTTGTTACAGGGGAAAGGGAATTTCCCTGCCCACAGCCTGCCTGAGTTAAGCGGTGCAGGGTCCTTGCCATTTCTGCATAATGCCCATGTTAATCTCAAGAAGACTGTTTTCCTCCTTATTTATCTTTCCATCATAAGAGGTTAAACAAAATATAATAGGTTTGAGTGTTTGCATTGATCAAAAATGTTTTTTTGGGGGGGTTTAAAATGATCATGAATGATTTTCATCTCAGTGTATGATAAGCAGCCTGCTTGTCAAAAGGCTTGCTTTAAGGTTGTAGTGCTTAAAAGGTTTTAATTGGGAATAGACCCTGTATTACTACATGCTTTATGATATTCCTTTAAATGTGACATTTATGTAAATTCTTGCTAAAACATGTGCTTTAAGTGTTGGTATGTTTATTTTTTTATGATGACAACAGAGAGTTAGACAAAGTGAAGAGTTGTGTTGTGTTTGAAAGAAAAAAAAAAGAGAGAGAAAAGAAAGCCTTGACCTAACACGTTGAGTATGCAGATTTGAGATGGGTAAATGAAAGTTGTGGTAAGCAGAGGGTTTTTGAGGGAAAAGGAGAGATGGAAAAGAACAGATAGGGAAGTGAAAAAGAATAGATAGATGTTCTACTCTTATAATTAGATCCTTGACCTAGGGATAATTTCTAAACTTAGTGTATTGGGAAAATCAAGAATAATTCTGGAATTCTCTTGAAAGTTACACTGAAGAGATTCCTGTGTGGCTCCTCTTAGTTTTTTAGATGACCCAGGTACAGGAGAAGATAACAGCCCTGATTTATATTTACTATGGAACTACTCAATCTAGCACTCCTGTTCCTTAATTCAGTTTTTGTGACTGGCGTGTGATATGTTAGTTATTGCCAGAATATGTAAGAATAACTAAGTTATCAGCCTGGTAGGGATGTAAAAGGCTTGTTTGAGGGTATGAAAATTGTTTCCAGACTGCTGCTTAGCAGAATTTCTCTGAGCTGTAATAGGAAAGACTTGTCTTTTAAGGAAGGAGAAGACTTCAGAGATCCAGTGGTGATATAATACTAAAGACAGAGAATGTTCTGTGATGCTTAGGAGAGGCAATTCTAGGGCTCAACTTGGACTGGACCTCTTCTGACCATCTAGGCTACTACTCCTTGAGTGACACAAGGATGGCATGAGACAGTGACAGCTTTGGCCTGTACATGGAGCCCCTCACTATGCGTCCTTAGAGACGTGAGGGAATGTTTTTCCTACCTGCCTTCCCTTTTTGGAGCAAGTTCCCATAATCAGCCCTTAATGCAAGTTGTGAATTAATGTTTCCATCTCTCCAAACAACCTATTAGGTTAATAATTGAAAATTATCAAATTGTTAGGGAACACACTTTGAGAAGTGAGTGAAGTTTAGTGATAGATGACTTGTAGCTTGCAGCCTTAATTTACCACAACTGAAGTGGGATTTTGAGCTTGGAAATATAACCCAAAACTTTCTGGATTTCCTCTAGAATCTGGGATAAAGAAATTTATCTGTAAAGTATTGTTATTCAAGTAGTTATAGATGCCATATTAATGTGGGCTTTATGAAAGGATATTTTTTTAGCAGAAACATCACATGCCAACTCTGCAAACAACTTAGGGATCAAAAATTCCTAAATAGTTCAATTCCTGTCAGAAGAAGATTTCTGGGGATAAATTCTGTTGGCTAACTGTTAATGTTTAATATCAGTTTCTATCGTGCTAATTTTCTCTCTGTGTCTCTGGTGTTCTAGTTTTTTGCCCCAGTCCTAGGTTCTAAGATGCTCCCCCTTGTGACCTGTCTGTCAGTCTGGGGAAACAGTCTCAGGTCTCCAAGCCGTCAGGACCCTGGCAGTCAATGCAGAGGCACCTGAAGACCCTGTGCCCACAGCTCCTCCTCCTGTCCTCCCCTCTCAGAGACTCTACGCCCCTTTTCAGCTTGAAGAAGCTACAGAAGATTGAAACCATCGGCCCTCTTCCCTTAGACTTTTGGAGGAGGGGAGGGGGACAGCATGAGACCTTGTGGGACGTTGTACCCCAGAGACAGCATAAAACATTGTATCCCCTTGGTGAAAAAGTTTTTTCAGGCAAACTAGAGGCTGGAAAATCCCTTTTGTTTCCACTATGTACCCTTCCCCTTATTCTTAACCAGCAGCTTTTGTAAAGGAATGAATTAACACCATTCAGCTTATGGCCCTGTGTCAGTATTACCAGATAACCCCCACCCTTAATACAATGTGTGTTGACACTGATCTTTAAGGGACCACCTGAGGATGATTCCTTATGATCAAAAGGAAAAGTAGGGAATGTTGTACTTATTCTTTGGCCCTGAGGAAGATTCCTCAGTAAGCAAAACGAAAAAGGGAGGAATGTTATAGCCAAAAAAGCTTATAGAAATATTATAGCTTATAACTTATAAGAATATTATAGCCAAAAAGCTAAACTTAGCAATTAAGCAGGGGATTTTTTGGATAACGTCATGCCTGACTCAAGCAGGGCAGTTATCTCTCTGACTCACAGTCTCAGGGACAACTCCTGGCTGGAAGCCCCAGGGCTCCTAGATGAAACAGCCTTGAAGATTAAGAATCATATCCTGTGGTACCTGGAAGCATCCCTACTCCCTCTGTCTAGCTATTAGCTAACCCTGAGACAAAGGCACCTATATCCCAGAAACATATATATATTCCTTATTCTGAATGCCCCTCGGGACTCTCTTTGCTGAGTTTCCCCAGTGCGTACTGGCAATAAAGCTTTCTCCTGCTTTGATTGCATTGTCTCATGTGTTCCTCTGGAGGCCACCCATTTTGAACCCTAACAACTGCATAATTGCTACTACAGGCTTCTGGGACATAAATCACTTTAATCAGGCACTACTTCATGGACCTGTTATAGGTTTATTTTTCCTTATAATTTTTACACATAAGACTTTGATATTTTATATTTCATCGAGAAGTTACTTTTTTTTCATTTATTTGTTTTTTATTTTATTTTGACAATTGATTCATATACTGCATAACCAAGTCATGTATCCCTGGGTGATCTCTGTGTTTGTCAACACCCTCCTCAGTGGGGATTGTATAATTGTCATAAAATTCTAGTTTTATAAAAATTTTCTTGTTTGAGAGTAATTTTAGGATAAGAAACTTGCTACCTCCCTGAATCAAGAAAGTGAATTTCTTGGAGAAGGTGCCATGAAGATGCCTGTAGAAATAGAATTAACTTTGAGATGTAGTGAAATTGAATTGTGGGGGAATGAACACATTTATTTTTAATGTAAACTCTTATGCCAAAAGGGACTACTCCCTAATTGGCTTTTTGTCAATGCACCTAGCAAACAATGGTTTTGCTCTCTTCTATTTTCTTCTTATCTCTAACTATTGTAATTTCATCTTAAAAAGTACAATATTTTATGCACCTTTAGGCAGATTATCTTTAGAGATATAAGATGTTTGTTTAAATGTTTGTTTAAATAAGATTATGTTTAAATGATCCCAAAGGATCATGGGGGGGGGGGATTGTGTAATTAGAATCTGTTACCCTAAAAACCACAATTTCCAGCATCCCATTCTCCTCACACTATGTACTGATGTAAGGAGGATATAAATTTGGTGTAGCGCTGCCTCTTGTGCTTTTGTCTTCCTGTTCTGGGTTTTGGTGGACCAGGCTTTTTAAACAGGCAAGGAGAACTTAGTCATGTAGTCTTAATTTTGTTAAATAATTAGATTTTTTACTTCTATTTCCTTCTTATTCTTCCTATTTCAAGTGATTATTAATAAACTCTATAAAATAAAATTTTTTGAGTATTAGATATTAATTTAAGTCCTACACCCTTCCATTTCCTATCTCCCCACCCTAACCACTGACATCTGAAGATGATAAAGTTCAGCTTAGTTCAAAGAGGGAAAATGCTGTACGATAAAAGGAAGATAGAAGATAGACAAACAGCAAATCCATTGTTTCTGGAAAAAATGCATAGCTGTCATGGAAAATTGGTAAGGGAGTCTTGTAAATGACATACAGCAACTTTAGGATAGGTCCAAACAATTAACATTGCTTATTATTTTATTTTCCTCAATTATGTGTAAATTAAATTTAAAATAAAAATTAATGCATTGCTGGTGGAGTTGTGGATTGATCTAACCATTCTGGATGGCAATTTGGAACTATGCCCAAAGAGCGCTAAAAGATTGCCTGCTCTTTGATCCAGCCATACCATTGCTGGGTTTGTACCCCAAAGAGATCATAGGGAAAAAAACACATACAAAAATATTTATAGCCATGCTCTCTGTGGTGTCAAAAAACTGGGAAAGGAGCATATGCCCATCAATTGGGGAATGGCTGAACAAATTGTGGTATATGTTGGTGATGGAATACTATTGTGCTCAAAGGAATAATAAACTGGAGGAATTCCATGTGAACTGGAATGACCTCCAGGAATTGATGCAGAATGAAAGGAGCAGAGGCAAAAGAACATTGTACACAGAGACTGATATACCATGGTAAAATCTAATGTAATGGACATCTGTACTAGCAGCAATGCAATGACCCAAGACAATTCTGAGGGATTTATGGAAAAGAACGCTACCCACATTCAGTGGAAGAACTACAGGAGTGGAAACAGAAGAAAAACAACTGCTTGAACACTTGGGTTGATGATGACATGATTTGGGATGTAGATGTGAAAAGATCACACCAATGTAACTATCAATAATTTGTAAATAAGTCTTGACTGCCCACACATGTTAAAACCAGTGGAAATGTGAGTTAGCTGGGGGAGAGGGGCAGGGTTGAGGGCGTGAAGGGTAAAGTAAAAGTATGAATTATGTAACCATGGAAAATTTTTCTAAAAATTAAAGCGGGGTTTGACATTAGTAATATCATGAACTTCAAACCCTGCTTCTGTGCTGTCCCTCATGATTATCATTTGAGAATCAATTATCCATTCTGTCATCAATTATTTTTTTAACTGTGTGTTTGGGCTATTCAGTCCTGGGAGGGCTTCTTCTCTGTTTTGTTGATTAATTAGGTTCCTGAGATCTGAGGTCAGATTTTCCCCAGCTGGTAGTAAAAGCTAGAGAAGTGAAATTGGCTACTTTCATTGTAGTCTGTGGGGGAGGGGCTTTGAAGCTTCCCTGCCCTCTGAAGACTTCTTATCAGTTGTATTGATAGGATTAGGCCAGGTGGGGTTGATCTGCACAGCTCAAAGTGCCCTGATATAAAAACCTGGAGAGAAAGGGGGTGGGGGTAGTGTAAGATGGAGCATATGTTCACCCTCTCTGAGAATGGCTGAACAAATTATGGTATAAGCTGGTGATGGAATACTATTGTACTGAAAGGAATAATGAACTGTAGGAATTCCATGTGAACTGGAATGACCTCCAGGAATTGATGCAGAGCAAAAGGAACAGAACCAGGAGAACATTATACACAGAGACTGATACACTGTGGTACAATTGGATACACTGTGGTACAATTGAACATAATGGAGTTCTCTAGTAGCAACAGTGCAATGATCCAGGACAACTATGAGGGGCCTATGAGAAAGAACATTATCCACATTCAGAGGAAGAACTACAGGAGTGGAAACACAGAAGAAAAACAACTGCTTGAACACAAGGGTTGATGTGGACATGATCTGGGATGTAAACTCAAAATGACCACACCAATGCAACTATCAATAATATGGAAATAGGTCTTGATCGATGACACATGTTAAAACCAGTGGAAATGTACATTGGCTAAGGCTTGGGGGTTTGGAGGGTTGGAGGGGAGAGTAAGAACATGAATCATGTAACCATGTAAAAATTTTCTAAACAATAAAAATTTTAATAACAAATCATGAATATGAACATAGTAGAGAAATCCATGCTTAGTGAACACAAATAAGAACTAACATGAATAAAATAATGGAAATGGCTGAAGCAAACTAAAAATCAGATAATGTCCTCCTAAATAATTAATCTCTGAATCATAAGTTAAGATAAAAAGCCTAAAGGAACTTTACAGTCCATATTGTACAATTCTAATTCGATATCCTAAGAAACTGAGGCTCATAGGTATTAGATTATTTGTCCAGGGTCCTGAATTGCCTCCTTCTTTTAAAAGTGGCTCTATAAATATTTCCTTAGATATGACACAGGATATGGAGAGAGTTTTGAATTTGAAAATAAAAGAAATGGGTTTGAATTTTAGTTTTTATATTTAACTGTATGATTTAGGACATCACCTAATCTTTTTGAAACCCAGTTATTTACCTAGAATTGAGAAGTCACGATGACTTGAATTTAAGTCCTGCCTCAGTTACTCACCCTAACTGTGTGATCCTGGACAAATCATTCAATCTATTGCAGTCTCTTTACCTCATCCATAAAATGGAATAATAAAAGCACCTAGCTCATAGAGTTGTTGTGAGGATACAATAAGATAGCATATACAAAGGCATTTGAAAATATAAAAGAACTATATATAAGTTGGATATTATTTTAATAATATTTTCATAATTATCAGTATAATAGTGAAATTGTTTTTTTAAATAATGATCTACAAAGTGGGGAAATAATACCTGATCACATGATTATATATGCTGACATAAATACAGATATAATCACACATATAAAGTTATGGTATGGGCCTATCTGAATACTGTCAGGAGTACAAAGCACATCAAATGAGTTTTGTTTGGGGGGCTTAGCTATATTAATGAAAGAAGGAGGATCAAAGAAGGAAAAGGACCACTTCTTTCAGAGGATTTGACAATAATAGTAAATAAGAGAGAGAAAACTGAAGTGTTCAACTTTTATTTTGCTTCCCCTTAAAACAACATTCCAGGGGATAATTAGGTGGCTCAGTAGAGAGAGAGGTCAGCCTACTGATGGGAGATCCTAAGTTCAAATCTGACCTTCCACAAACCCTAGCTTTGTGACCCTGTGCAAGTCACTTAAAACCAATTGCCTAGCCCTTATTGCTCTTCTGCCTTGGATCCAATACTTAGTATTGATTCTAAAATGGAAGGCAAGTTTTTTTTTTTAATTCCAAGGAGAATAATCTTTGTGCTAAAAGGAAGTGAAGGGGGAAAGACTAAAAGGACATTGAAACTCATTAAGAAATTATTAGTAGTAAGAGAGAAATAACTTGCCCTTAGTAAGTTCAAGTAACCCAAACCCCAACAGATCACATCTCAGAGTATTGAAAGAACTGGCAGATGAGACTGATGAACTATTGTCATAAAATTTAATATTGTAGTATCATAGGTTTATATGTATATTTGCTTAAGTACAGATTTGATTTATATAAATTTATTTAGAATTCATCTAGTCTAATTCCCTCATTTTATTGATGAGGAAACTGAGACACTAAAAGGTTAACTAATATACTTAAGACCAAAAATAGAGCAATTGGTGTCATTAAAATTTATTAGCTGAGAGACAATAAAAATCAAGTCTCCAATCCAAAAAGAAATAGGTTTATTGAGAGAAGGATGGACTCAATAAAGCAGGACTCCAGTTAGCAATTGAAGATCTTGATCCTTGTGAGCTGCCTCTTTATATAGTACATTTTGAATTAGAGAAAGAGAAATGATGTCAGGAATAGCAAATTTCATACATACAAATATACTACATAAGTGTAGTACAAGAGTAAGACATGAGTGCATACTGTGAAGGCCTCTTATGAAGGTAATTTTGCAGAACTTACAAAGCTCCTTAACAGAACAATAGAGAACAAGATGACAAAATATATAAAATACCTACCAATCCTTATATTAAATGTCATTATGGGGAGGGGCGTAAGGAACTTCACATTCACATTGGTAGAATTCTAGGTCAGAGAGGTAACATTGGAAGGGATTTCAGAGACCATAAATTCAGAGACCAAGAAATTGAGATCCAAGGAGGTGAAATGATTTGCTCAAGATAAAACAGATATTGAGAAGCAGAATCAGTATTTGAATCCAGGCTCTCTGATTCCAGCATTTCTTCCATTGCGCCATATTTTCTCCTCTTGAGAAGGGCAAATGCCATTAAAAATGAGAGAATGCTATCTGAAAACTACAGATGAGTTAGTGTGTTCTATATCTAGTAATAGAAAAACTCAAGGACTAATTTTAAACAGAAAGCAAGTGAATGTTAGATAAAGTATAATAGGAAGCATGAACACCCAACATGGTCTTCAAAATGAAAAGATGAAATTGTATTATTCCTTTTATATAATTTATTATAAAATCATGTCATCTCATATAAACTTTTAGGCTGTATCTATAACTATAATATTAGAAAGGTAGTCCCAGTTGTTAATTAATTGTGAATAAGCAGTGATACATATCTATATCTATATCCATATCTATATTTATATCTATATATATATATCTATTTCTATATCTGTATCTATATTTATATCTATATATCTATATCTATTTCTATATCTATACCTATATCTATATCTATATAAGGAGAGTTAGCTTAAGAGCTTCTGTTATCAATTATGGAATATAAAGTACACAGTTTGACTAAATTCTGATTTTGGATAAAGATAATAGAAATGATCATAGTCAGGTGTAAAAGTAGGAATTTATTAATAGTATTCACTTTTCTAGGAATTTATGTCAATAACGGGATCTTCAGATTTTATGACTCAGAGAAACAACTCTCTTTATCTTTATGTCTCTTCTTAAGAGTTATTGTCTGGGGATATTAATTATAAAATCAGTAACTGCTTGGACCTTGTATTAGAATTTATCAATTATTAACTAACATCCTTTGAGGATGTGGGTTGTGTTCATCAATGATTTGTATAAACTGACATAAGCCAAACATGAACATTCATAAGATAATTCATTGCAAACTGGGTATGATGAGACCATTGGTTGTATTTACCCAAGAATAAAGATAGTTTTCAGGTCAGAATTATGGCCTAAAGATTTCTTATAAACAATATATATTACCAATATAACTTAATCTAATTATGTTACTTGAAAAGTAGATTAGGGTAGGGATAGGGATTTGACTAAATCTTAATAAAATATTTCACAAAAATCTCTCATGGCCATCTTAGACAAAATAGGAAGAGATTGGGAGCTAGATACTATAGGCAGATGGATTCAAAATTTGGATGAATTTTGAACACCTCATATATATTCATTAAAAGGTCAATGCTATCCTAATGTTTTATCTAATGCAGTGATCTTTAAAATGGAGATCTCAATCCTCAGTCTTTACCTTTCCCCTGAAGGTGTTAGGCTCTTGCATGAATAAGAACTTTCTCACACTTTTTCATTTTGGGTGGGCCTGAGTGGGTTACACAGGTGAGTGGGTATAGATCAGAGGCAACCTACAACACTGATCTCATTATAATTCTTTATGGTATTGTTCTCTCTCCCCTCGCCATTTGCTGACAGTCCTCTGGGAAAAGAAGTCTCTCCTGAGAGAAGCATGCCCCCACTGATCCTTAAACTAGCCTCTCAGTACCATATCCCCTCAGTGTAAGTATGTCTGATAATAGATTAAGTCCTAGTATGGGTATCCAGTTAAAGCCTAAGAAAAGTCCTGTGGGCCAGCCAGAGGCTTGGAAGAAGACAATCATTTAGCTTTCAGGTGCTTAAAATAACATGAAAAATAATGAGATTCAGTTCAATGCAAAGCTTTGTGTTAATCAGTGGGGAAGGGAGGGAAAGGAAGAGGAGAAAGGGTGACCTGACACACAATTCCGACATACATACTAATGGAGAGCATAGTTCATGTAAAGATAGTCTTCTATTGGGGAGCCACGAGACAGGTCCATTCAGCAAGAAAGGTGTCCTCTAGCCATAAGGGATGCACTTACTGGAAGGAGGGGAGTCTTCAGTTTGACCTTATGAGAGTAGCAGTCTTATAATTTAATTTTAGATGGTTTCTTTGGAGTGGGACTAATTGCATATCAAAAAGGTCAGGGTAAAATATTATTTTGAGGGTTTGATATCAGGGGGAAAAAAGTTGGTGGTAGATGAATATTATATTGAGGGTCTCATAACATGGAGAAAAAAACAAGTTAGTGGAAGACACAATGCTATTTAGGAGGCATGGCTATATCTACTTTCCAAAAGTGTGATTGCCAGTAGTTTTCTGTGAGTATGTTCTGTAAATTTACAGGCTCCCTTAAAAGGGGACTATTATGATTTCCTCATGATCATCAGAGCGAGTCTTATAACAATAGTTTCCATGCATAGTCTATGAGCTGCAGCTTATATAGTTTACAGAGATTCCTTAAGGGGATCTTGTCATGGGGGGTATCAAGACCACCAGGTCCAATTTATAACACTAACTCCCCTTAGAACATCCCCATTTCTGTCCAAGACACCATTATTCTTTTCTTAACCCCGTTATGAAAAATTCTGTATATAAATTTCATTTCATCTCAATAAGTTCAAGAAAAGGATTTGCTTAATTTTTGTCTCTATCCCCAAAATACATTATGATCTGCAGTAAGAGGACACTTAATAAATGTTCTTTAAATGCTAGTAATATAAGGAAAATAAATTTTATTTCTCCCAAAATCAAATAACCCACAAGAACATTTATTGTATCTTCTTTTTGGAAATCAAAACCCAGAAGAACAAGGCTCTCTTTTAATTTAATTTTTTAAATCCTTACCTTGCATCTTAGAATCCATGGATTCTAAGGCAGGAGAACAGTAAGGGCTAGGCAATGGGGATTAAGTGACATGCCCAGGGTCACTCAGAGAGAAAGTGTCTGAGGCCAGATTTGAACCAAGGACCTCAGGTCTCTAAGATTGACTCTCAATCCACAGATCCACTGATCCACCTAGATGCCCCTTAAGGCTCTCTCTTTAGAAGAAGCTAAGTGAAATGGTAGGAGCAGTAAGGAGAATCAGTGGATAGAAAATATGTGTTTAAATCCAGCCTCAGATACTTATTAGCTCTGTGTCCCTAGGCAAGTCATTTACTCTCTTTTTACCAATATCTTTGCTAAGGAGACTTCCTCCTTCTAGTCTTTCTTTCTTTCCACCTTCCTTCTGTAATAGATAACCTCTGGAAAAAGATGGAGAATAGCTTGAGTGAACTTGGAATTTACCCAGATGGCATGAACCAAGGCCAAAGACAGTTGGGACCACCTCTATAAAAGCTCAGGGGCTCAGCCATTCTTGGTCTCAGTCTGAAGAAGGGAATTTCTGGGAGTAGTGGGTGGTGGCAGGTGGGTAGGCCAATAGACCTGCAGATCCAGCATCCATACCTCATTGCCACTAGAGGTTCATTCATCTATTACCAAACATAGTTGAGAGATAACAACAGCACAGCTGCCAAGAAGAACATCACTACCCCTTCCTTTCCTTTGGTCTAGACCACATCTGGATCTAAGTAGGGTCTGTGAGGGGGAGAAGAATCTCCAGCCAATGTGTGTACATTCCCAAAGATTTCTCTTTTCATTTGGGATATGTCCTGGTACATTTCGACATCTACAGCAGCCTTTTGTCTGTTTTGTCTTCAAATGTAGTGTACCCATTTTCACTCATGCCTAACCATAGCAATTCTGTCTCTTTCTCTTTTCTGTTTTGGTTCCTATTTGACCCAGTCCATTCTATTTCCATACTATATATATTTGAGCTTAGTAAAGTAGTTTCCTGGCTTCCTGTGTGTTTCGGCCTGGCTCTCAGCTTTAAATAGGAATGCATCTCATCAAGGGAAGGAGTTTGGGAGTTTTTCTTGCAGTCATGGTTGCAACACTTTCCATGGTCCTTGCTTTCTTCATTTTGGATTGATCTGCTTCCCCATTTTCTGTCGTAAAACGTTCTCTTTGTACTATCTTTGCTCCCTTTTGTATTTGTAAAGTCAATTTGTTTCTTGAACCTACATTTAAGAATAAGAAGTCCTGCTTTCCCACACAGATAACACCTAGGAATTTTATTAAAGTTCATTCTAGGATTTGCAGATGATTCTGTTTGTCTGTTATTGTTGAGCCCTCTACTGACTTGCAAAGCCAGATTTTTTATTTCTTCCCTCTCCTTTTTTTCCTTTTCTTCTTTTAACTGTCTTTTAAGGTCAGATATTAGCCTGTCCTTTTCTGACTGTATCTTTTAGTGCTTTCTGTTCCTTATTCTCAGAATGGTGTATGTAGGTTGCATGTTGCTTTAGCTCTTCCAGAGAAGGAGATTCTTCAACTGAGGACAGATCTGCCTAAAGTATATCTGTATTGGGATGGTAGTTCCTTTAATAAATTGCCTCCTTATATGTGGCAGGGATTTAGCAGACTGATCCTTACAGAAACCCAATTAATTCTCTGATCCATCAATCAATTGATCCAGATAGAGGCTAGGATGTTCATCCTCAGCCTGCCTCAGTTTCTCATATTTGTTCCATTCATTTGGTCTCTTAGCATGTATCTTTAAAGCCTCAAGTAAATCTGTCCTACACCAGAGTAAATATTGCATCATAGGAAGGAAGTTAAGTTCTAGATCTTTGTCTTCAGTGGGACACAACATGAGGTTGTCATTTGTCTTGGTTTCCTCCAGGAACCTTTCCTTCTCAGGCAGTGTGTAAAATTTGTCAAGTAAAAATTCCATGTCCACAAAACTGGGATTGAAAAGGTCAAAGGTCCTTTTCAGTTCCTTCACAGATTTATATGGTGACAGGAAGTACTTGGAAAACCTCCTGCTGAGAACCTCTAGATCTTGAGCCATGAAAGCTTTGTAGGTCTTCATATGAACTATTTTGCCTTTCAGTCTAAGGTGTGTTTGGTCCACTATGAGGAACAAAGAAATGGTATTGGGTCCAACTGTCTCTGTCTCAGTTTGCTTGTCAGTGGTAGAGGTGTTTTGTTTTTTTTTTTAATTTTTTAATTTTTAGAAAAAATTTCCATGGTTACATAATTCATACTTTTACTTTACCCTTCACGCCCTCAACCCTGCCCCTCTCCCCCAGCTAACTCACATTTCCACTGGTTTTAACATGTGTGGGCAGTCAAGACTTATTTACAAATTATTGATAGTTATATTGGTGTGATCTTTTCACATCTACATCCCAAATCATGTCATCATCAACCCAAGTGTTCAAGCAGTTGTTTTTCTTCTGTTTCCACCCCTGGAGTTCTTCCTCTGAATGTGGGTAGCGTTCTTTTCCATAAATCCCTCAGAATTGTCTTGGGTCATTGCATTGCTGCTAGTACAGATGTCCATTACATTAGATTTTACCATGGTATATCAGTCTCTGTGTACAATGTTCTTTTGCCTCTGCTCCTTTCATTCTGCATCAATTCCTGGAGGTCATTCCAGTTCACATGGAATTCCTCCAGTTTATTATTCCTTTGAGCACAATAGTATTCCATCACCAACATATACCACAATTTGTTCAGCCATTCCCCAACTGAAGGGCATACTCTTGTTTTCCAGTTTTTTGCCACCACAAAGAGCACAGTTATGAATATTTTTGTGCAAGTCTGTTTATCTATGATCTCTTTGGGGTACAATCCTAGCAATGGTATAGCTGGATCAAAGGGCAGGCATTCTTTTATCGCTCTTTGGGCATAGTTCCAAATTGCCATCCAGAATGGTTGGATCAGTTCACAACTCAACCAGCAGTGCATTAACTTCCCAATTTTGCCACATCCAATCCAACATTCATTACTCTCCCCTGCTATCACTTTAGCCAATCTGCTAGGTGTGAGGTGGTACCTCAGAGTTGTTTCATTTGCATTTCTCTAATTATTAGAGGTTTAGAAAACTTTCTCATGTGCTCATTGATACATTTGATTTCTTTATCTGAAAATTGCCTATTCATGTCCCTTGCCCATTTATCAATTGGGGAATGTCTTGATTTTTTTATATAATTTATTTAGCTCCTTGGATATTTGAGTAATTATACCTCTGTCAGAATTTTTTGTTATGAAGATTTTTTTCCTAATTTGTTGTTTTCTTTCTAATTTTAGTTGCATTGTTTTTCTTTGTACAAAAACTTTTTAATTCAATATAATCAAAATTATTTATTTTACATTTTGTAATTTTCTCTAACTCTTGCTTGGTTTTAAAATCTTTCCTTGACCAGAGATCTGACAAGTATACTATTCTGTGTTCACTTAATTTATTTACAGTTTCTTTCTTTATATTCAAGTCTTTCACCCATTCTGAATTTATCTTGGTGTAGGGTGTGAGATGTTGATCTAAACCTAATCTCTCCCATATTGTTTTCCAATTTTCCCAGCAGTTTTTGTCAAATAGTGGATTTTTCTCCCAAAAGTTGGACTCTTTGTGTTTATCATATACTGTTTTGCTGACGTCACTTACCCCAAGTCTGTTCCACTGATCCTCCCTTCTATCTCTCAGCCAGTACCATAATGTTTTGATGATTGCTTCTTTATAGTATAGTTTAATATCTGGTACTGCTAAGCCACCTTCCTTTACATTTTTTTTTCATTATTTCCCTTGATATTCTTGATCTTTTGTTCTTCCAAATAAACTTTGTGATATTTTTTCTAGTGCACTAAAAAATGTTTTTGGTAGTTTGATAGGTATGGCGATATATAAGTAAATTAATTTGGGTAGAATTGCCATTTTTATTATGTTAGCTTGTCCTAACCATGAGCACACAATGTTTTTCCAATTGTTTAGATCTAGTTTTACTTGTTTGGAAAGTGTTTTGTAGTTATGTTTGTATAATTCCTGTGTTTATTTTGGTAGATAGATTCCTAAGTATTTTATATTGTCTAGGTTGATTTTCTATGGTGTTTCTCTTTCTACCTCTTGCTGCTGTGATGTGTTGGAAATATATAGAAATGCTGATCATTGATGTGCATTCATTTTGTATCCTGCAACTTTGCTAAAGTTGCTGAATATTTCTACTAGCTTTTTAGTTGATTCTCTAAGACTTTTTTAAGTAGACCATCATATCATCTGCAAAGAGTGATATCTTAGGCTCCTCAATGCCTATTTTAATATATTCAATTTATTTTTCTTCTTTAATTGCTACTGCTAGTGTTTCTAGTACAATTTAAAATAATAGAGGTGATAATGGGCATCCTTGTTTCACTCCTGATCTTATTGGAAAGGCTTCTAATTTATCCCCATTGCATATGATGCTTGTTGATGGTTTAAGATATATACTGTTTATTATTTTTAGGAAAGGACCTTCTATTCCTATATTTTCTATTGTTTTCAGTAGGAATGGGTGTTGTATTTTGTCAAAGGCTTTTTCAGCATCTATTGAGATAATCATGTGGTTTTTGTTGGTTTGTTTGTTGATATGGTCAGTTATGTGGATGGTTTTCCTAATATTGAACCATCCTTCCATTCTTGGTATAAAACCCACCTGATCATGATGAATAACCCACTTGATCACTTTCTGGAGTCTTTTTGCTAGTATTCTATTTAATATTTTTGAATCTATGTTCATTAGGGAGATTGGTCTGTGATTTTCTTTCTCTGTTTTTGATCTACCTGGCTTTGGAATCAGTACCATATTTCTGTCATAAAAGGAGTTTAGTAAGACTCCTTCTTTGCTTATTATGTCAAATAATTTTCATAGTATTGGGATTAATTGGTCTTTGAATGTCTGATAGAATTCACTTGTGAATCTATCAGGTCCTCTCCCTCCCTAGTATTGCTTCCCTCCCCACCAGTCCATTTGTTTCCCTCCTCCTTTACTATAGGGCATGAATCAATTTTCTGCCTCTATGGATCTGATTGTTCTCTAAGTTGATTTCAATGTGCTTAAGTATTGAATATTACCTCTCTCTAACCTCTTTACACTTACAGTGTATTGTTATTTTTCCCTTTAGATCCCACGTGATTCTTTAAGGAATATAAGTTTATTCCTTTTTGTTTGCTTTCCTATTTTTCTTATTATTATCTTTTCCCCCCCCAGTTTTGTGTATATTTATACATACATATA
>NC_058130.1:257678705-257699164 GCF_016433145.1 Gracilinanus agilis
TTTGGAAGTCCTCAATTTTATTGAATGACCATACTTTCCCCTGCAATAATATAGTTAGTCTTCCTGGATAGTTGATTCTTGGTTGTAGCCCCAGTTCTTTTGCTTTCTGATATATTGTGTTCCATGCCTTCTGGTCCTTCAATGTAGATGCAGCCAGATCCTGTGTTATCCTAACTGTGGTTCCCTGATATCTGAATGACTTCTTTTTAGCAGCTTGTAATATTTTTTTCCTTGGTCTGGTAGTTTTTGAATTTGGCTTTAATATTCCTGGAAGTTGTCAGTTGTGGATTAAATGTAGGAGGTGATTTGTGGATCCTGTCGATTTCTACTTTTCCCTTTTGTTCAAGAATTTCTTGGCAATTTTCTCTGATAGTTTATTGTAAAATGCTACCTAAACTTTTTATTTTATCATGATGTTCTGGTAAACCAATAATTCTTAAGTTGTCTCTTCCAGCTTTGTCCTTCAGATCTTTGGTTGAATCAAGGAGGTGTTTCATGTTCTCCTCAAATTTTTCATTTTTTTAATTTTGTTTAATATATTCTTGCTGCCTTGTGAAGTTATTTGCTTCTAGTTGTTGAGTTCTATTTTTTAAAAACTTAATTTCATCCCTGGCTTTTTGGTCATCCTTCTCTTTCTATTCTGATTTTCTTTGTAGATCATCTTTTGCCTTCTTTGCTTCATTTTCAAGCTGGCCAATTCTTGCTTTTAATACTTTATTTCTTGTTTTAGCTCACGTATGTCTTTTTTCAAATTGTCTTCAGCCTCTCTTGACTGCTTTTTGAGTTTCTGAAGTTCTTGTGTCAATTGAGTTTTAAGTTCCTGATTTAATTGAATTTTGAGATCTTCCAAAGCCTGTGTCCAGTTCGCTGGAACTACTTCCTCTTCTTCTATTTCTGTTTCATTTGCTCTCTCTTCACTTCCTTGAAAGAAGTTGTCAATTGTCATTTCTTTTCTCTTTTTCTGTTGCTTAGTCATGTTTTTTTTTTCCCTTCCTTGTTCTGCTAGTTTGAGCAGATGTATTTAATGATCTTTGATGAAAGATCCAGCTGGTAATGGAGGTTTGTAGTTACTTTCTCTGCCCCCTGAAGACTTCTTGTCTGTTCAATTGTTGGGATTAATCCTCTATTGATTGGATTAATCTTACTGCTTTATCTGCCCTGAGGCTAAAAGCTTGAGGGAAGGGAAAACCAAACAAACAGAAAAAAAAAAGTGGGGTGACAAGAAGGAGTTTTCCCTGAACTGAACTCTCCAGCAGAGGGGTCCCCCTGCACTGTCTGCTGTGTTTGATCTGGTTTCTTTCCTCTTGAAGCCCTGCATTCTCTATCTCGGTATGAGGAAGCCAAGCTTTCTGTGGTCTGGGGTTTGACTCTCTCTAAGCCACCATCTTCTGGGCGTTTTTGCTGTGTTTCTCTGGTTTTCTCCTCCAGTCAACTCTCCAGTGCCTGTGTTTGACTCCCTGAGTCCAATGCCAACAAGGCCCTCTCTCACAACCCGGTGTGCCCACAGGCCCTGAGATTTCCTGGTGGCTGGAGACTGAACAGCACGTGGTGAGGCATCCTGGGATCCTGGGATTCCCCTTCTACACCCTCAGACCCAACAGTTCAAGAATTGAAGCCTTTTTCTTGATGTACCTCTTTAGTTATGCTGCAGTAGTGTTCCCCCTGCTCTGTCCCAGTATTAGATTTGGTCCTCTTTCTTCTCGAAGTGCATTGTTTTCTGTCTCTGTGTGTAAGGGTGCGAAGGTTTTAAGATTCGCTCTATGCCGCCATCTTCCCAGAAGTCGGTAGAGGTGGGTTTTGAAGTAGCCAATGGTTTGGAAGTGTTTGCAACAGCTTGGTTATGAGATCTCTCTATAACTTCTAATTGCATGATTTTATGGGAGTCCAGATCTTGGCCCTCTGTTATTTTCTTATTGATTTCAATAAGTTGTTTGATATGCTCTTTCATCACTTACAACAGTTCCTCATTAGAATTCCTTTTAGTGTCCCAGACTAGATCAAAGACCTTCTTGATTGCCCATAGTCCCTGAATCAGTGATTTTTTTATGATAGCTCCCATAGTTGCCATTGTCACTGCCAGCCATTTATAATAGTCATATATTAACAAGATCTTTAGGCAATAGTCTCGAATCACTTGGAACCAGAGATTATAAAGACCTTGCATTGCTGACCAGACAAGCAGCATTAGACTGGTGATAATAAATGAAACCCTTGCCAATGCCATCTTCCCTACTCCTATCAGGCTTTGTTTCCCTTTGGCTTTGCCAAAACTGTTATTTAAAATGTGGGTATATCTTGATACTCAGAAAAAAGGATAGACAGAAGGTGCTTCTATAAGCTGGGCCTGATAAGCTGGCCCAAGATCCTCAGGTGGTAAAGGATTCTAGTCTGAGAGGGACAGTGATGCCTGTGTAGCCACCAAGATGTGCTGGTAACCACCAGGGCTTATGGATGATCAGCTCAGTTAAGCACCTGAGCTACTAAAAGTGGCCAAGCCAAAGTTGTTGAAGGAGAAACTGTATGTATTGTTCAACAGTCCCTCTGATTCCTTGGCTTGGGGTTAGGTTAATGACAAAGATTGGTAATGGGCTAGTTATTGAAATTGAATGGATAATGCTAACTGACTGTGATGTTGGTAATCCCTTTCCCCTTTTGCTGTAACTATTCACTTGCCCCCTTGGAATGAATGCCAGCCTTGACTTGTATCAAGTTTGAAACAGGGTTTAATGCTTTGCTCAAAGGGGTTAGGAATCAGGGTAAGGAAAGAGGTGTTGGGAATGGCTATGCTAGTTCTATAGGGAGTTAAAGAAATTTAAAACAATGAGCATCAGGTTGGTATTTGGCTGGAGATTCTTCTCCCCATCATGGACTCTGGTCAGAAATGGCTGTGGTCTAGACCAAAGGAAAGAAAGGGGTAGTGATGTTCTTCTTGGCAGCTGTGCTGTTGTTATCTCTCAGCTCTGTTTCATAATAGATGAATGAACCTCTAGTGGCAATGAGTTATGGATGCTGGATCTGCAAGTCTATTGGCCTACCCACCTGTCACGACCACTGCTCCCAGAAATTCCCTTCTCCAAACTGAGACTAAGAATGGCTGAGGCCCTGAGCTTTTATAGAGGTGGTCCCAACTGTCTTTTGCCCTTGGTTCATGCCATCTGGGTAAATTCCAAGTTCTATAACCAACGATCTGTCATTCAAGCTATTCTCCATCTTTTTCCAGAGGTTATCTATAACACTTCTCTTCCTTCCTATCTGTAGTTTTTGTATAGAAGTGATACTGATGTATTAAATTATTCAAAACTATTTTTGATTGAGTTCAAAGTTCCCAATTAGGAGGGGACATTGAGGACTGATATATGCTGGGAGATATCAATCCCCCAAAATATTTCTTCTGAGCACTTGGGGGGGTAATTGACTATTTCTGAATAGGACCCCCACAATGAACATGGGGATTTTCCTTATTTCCAGTCTCTTTCCTCTGTTGATAGCCTTAATGTATTTGATGTATACCTCATCTGCCCAGATTATTTCCCATAGAGAACAGGGACAAGCTTCTGTTATTTTTTTTTAATAACCAGTGCTTAGTATAGTGTCTAGTCCATTGTAGGCTCTTAAATATTTATTGACTGACTGACAGATAAGATCATATGTCTAGAGCTGGTAAGAACTAATTCTATACATTAAATTATAGAACTAAAGCCTTGGGAGACTAAGTAACTTATTTAGAGTTACACAGATTTTAAATATCAGAGGAGAAATTTACACTCATATGCTTAGTTCCAGAGCTAATACTATTTCTGCTTTACAAATAAAACTTCAGAATTGTTGAATTTTTATTTTCCATTTTTAGTGATTTGGACCTTATCTTTTATCCTGTTAAATTTCAAGATTATATTTCTAAAGTTATAGGGTGATTTTTTTTTTTGCAAAGTAGAATGGTTGCTATCTCATAGAAAACTAATCTTTGAAAAATGTGCATTGTGTCAAACTCAGAGTTATTAAGAAAACTATTCAACAGTTTTGAATTTTGAAAAGTATTACATATATAAAAATTGAGAGTAATGTAAAGATTCTAATTTTAATATTTTATTATACAAAATAGTGCACTGCTACATTGGACACCCAGTAGTGGCAGGGGATATACAGTTGGTTGTTTCCCCCCTCTAAGCACTCCAATAGTGGTGATGTGTTTGCATCAATAAGTGATTTTTACCAACTCCTTTCCCTTGTGGCAAATATTACTTATTTGTAAAACTGGTGTCCTAGAGAAAAAATATAGACCAAATATATGCAGTCATGTTTGTATATGTGCATGCACCTGACCTGCAGTTTGTTTTTCATAAACTTGTGGTTAATACCATTTATTTAATTGAATTAAAATTCATGTTAAAAGTATTTTACTAACAGAAGTCAGACTTCTAAAGCTAACCTCGGTATCATTTCAGCACAGGTGCTTTGGAAGCAGCATTCATTTTCAAACAAATCTTGGATTGGCAACTTTTATATGAAAACAAACACTGATATACTCATTATCTTCAGCACCATAGCATTATGGAACACTTGACCTTTTCACTTTCCACTTGAAAGAGAATTTAACCATTCAAAAGGGGGAAGTAATCCATTTTGTTTTGAAAGTACAATTAATATTTCTCCTACCTTATTCCTTTGAAGCTGAAAATACCAAAAGAGGAAACATATTATTTCTTGTAAATGCCAATGTTGAGAGTTTAAAACCTTTCAATCATACCAATAATTAAATCACATTATTTTAGTGAGATGTTCATTTCAACTCAAAGCTTTAAATAACCTTGCTTGCGTAATAGATGAATGGACATTTACAAAGTTGACTGGATCTACCACAATCACTCATTTTTATATTTTCCCTATATAATTCATACTTATCAACATCTGAGAAAGTATTGAAGTAACAAGCATAGGACCAGGAACCTCTCAAATATTTTATAACACCTACTGTGATGTGCTCTTGGTTCTACTTTTCTTTAATGTTATTACAGATTCTTTATCTTAGTACAGGAATATGGGCTATGTTTTCAAGAGGAACAAATATCTGATTGGTACTCATTCTACTAGAAATTAAATCATTCAGTCTGGTTATTTTTCTGTTGAAACGATTTGCATCTATAAAATAGGTTTGTTCAATATATAGAGGTGGAGATGGGGAGAGGATATAACTTAGGTGAAATTTCTTGTATAAATTACCCAATTCTCCCTTTATGTTATGAAAAGTAGAATAAAAGTAAATGTAAAAAAGCTGGGGTTAGGTTGCAGGAGTAAATAGTGCATGTGCAAGAATCAAATATAGACCTGATAGGGTCTGAGTAGGGCTTGGGAGATCCCTCAGATTATGGTCAACTGTGGTAAAAATATTGTTGAACTGCTACAGGCAAAAATAGTCACACCTGGGGAAAACTGAAAGCAGGATCCTATTCCTGAGACTCTAATAACCAGATAAGACCCAAACTCTCTCAATGAGGCTTATTCTTTTCCATATGTCAAGATGTCATGACATTGGTGAAAAATTTTCATGGAAATCTAGCCCTACTCCTTTATCCCAGTACTTGCTGCAAAAAAGGATAAAGTCTATTTCCCGTTCCTTTTATAGAATTAGAGTCAACTTCCCAAATCCAATCCAATAAACATTTATTAAGCATCTATCATTTGCTAGGCACTGCGGTAAGTTCTGGAGATAAAATTAATTTTAAAAAATGAAGACAGTCCTTGTCCTCAAAGAGCTCACAATATAACATTGGGGTAGATTGTGAATAAAAAGAGGCAGGAAAGGGAGAGAGACACAAGGTGATGCCTAGCATGGGAAATCTTGTTGCACGGAAGTTTAAAAAACAAACAAACAAACAAACAACAGGTAAGTCACCAATATAGATTTGATAAGTGCTGTTATTATCACCCATCCAGGACTTATGTGGCAATGAATTTTCATTTCTCAAAAACACGGAAAAAATAACATTAAACATTGTCTGCTTTCATCTGGCAGTTTGGAGGGATTGATGACTATCTTTGTTGTTTTCTTTCTCCCTGAACTTAGTAGCAAAGCAAGGTGGGACACACATAGTGTGCTCTGATAATTCATTGAAGAATAGGGGGTTTTGAATTGATTATTTTAGTGAGTATCAAGAAGCATTTCAGGATGGGAAAGAGGGAAGGGAATAGTAGAGGACATCAAGAGAAACTTGAATGAATAAGAAAAATAGGATATTCTATTACACACAAAGAGGGCATGAGAAGGGGAGGGGATGAATACTATTATAAGAAGGAGAGGAAGAGAGCATTAAGAGGTAATATTTAAACCTTACTCTCAGCAGAATTAACCCTGAGAAGAAAGAGTAGATATATCCATTGGAATATAGAATTCTATCTAACCGTTCTGAGAAAGTCAGAAGGGATAAACCAAGGGGAGCAGAGGAGTGGGAAGGTCAAAAAAGGGAGGGGAGGAGAAGGGAGAGGGAATTTAATTAGGTCTTAAAAATAAAAATAGGGGAATAACAAGGGAGGGGGTAGAAAGCTTTTGTACAAACAAAAATAATGTAGCCAAAATCAGAAGGGAAACAACAAATTGGGAAATTTTTGTTTTTGTTTTTCTGATAAATATTTTATTATTTTTATTTTTTTAACCCTTGCCTTCTGTGTATTGGCTCATAGGTGGAAGAGTGGTAAGGGTGGGCAATGGGGGTCAAGTGACTTGCCCAGGTCACACAGCTGGGAAGTGTCTGAGGCCGGATTTGAACCTAGGACCTCCTGTCTCTAGGTCTGACTTTCAATCCACTAAGCTACCCAGCTGCTCCTTTTTGTTGCTATAGGCACCTACTGAATATGTTTTTTTTTTAAATAATAAACTCAACAAATAAACCTAAAATAAGCACAAAAAGAGAAAGTATTTAATATCTAATGACAAATAGACACATTGGTTGAAAAAAAGAATATGTTTATAAAATTAAATTCTTTTAAAGTAATAAAATTGATGAACATGATCTTTTTCAAATGAATAGAGCATGTATAAATCAATCAAATGAGAAATGAACAAGGTAAAATCAAATTTAAAATAGAAGAAATAAAAAGAATGATGTTTGTGACTACAGTGATTTATCCAAGATCTCACTCATTATGACTAAGTTGGATTTTTACCGGGAAAACAAATATGGTTTAACATTAGGGAAAAATCATAATAATTAATAATTATAATTTATAATATGTAAATCCTATTAAAAAGCAAAACATTTCTAACTACATGATCATCTCAATAGATTAATGAAAAGCCTTTGACAAAGAATAGCACTCTTTTTCTCCACTGAAAATTTTTTCAAGTACGGGAATAGAGAAATTTTTAAAAATCATTTAAAAAAACTAATTTAATTCAAAGGCAAGTATCATAAACAATGGGGAAATAATATTTTCCAATAAATAAGGAATTGCAAATATGCCCTCTCCACCTATTTTTATTTCATATTGTTCTGACAATCCTCACAATAGCTAGAAAGTAAGAGAAAGAAATTAAAGTCATAAAATATGTAAAGTGGAAATAAACTATCCTTTGCTGATAATATGACGATATTCTTGGAAAACCTTAGGAAATCAGTAAAGATTCTGTAAATAGACTTTGATTAAGATAATAGTTGCAGGCTACAAAATAAACTCTCAAAAAACAATAACATTTGTGTCTAATAATTACAAAATTTAAGAAAGAAAAGGAAGGCAAATAATAGGCATAATAACTAAAATCAGAAAGGAAATTCCATCCCAAATTATTAAAAATGCATAAAATATCTGGGAATCATCCTACAAAATTATGCAAAAGGTTTATATAGCTTCAGGTACAATGCATTCCTTCAAAAAATTGGATAATGGTTTGTGGTCTAAGATATATGATTGATAAATAAATGAATGAATGAATGCATGCATAAATATATGTACATATATTTCTATATTTAATAGCCATTCCCAATAAATGTTTAAGGGATATGAAGAAATAGTCCCCTAGAGAAATGCAAAGTATTTAAAATCATGTGAAATAATGCCCTCAATCACTAAAAATAAGAGAAATGGAAATAAAAATAACTGAACTCCAAGATACCACCTCACACCTAGCAGTTTGGCCAACATGACATTAAAGGAAAATAATAAATGTTGGAGGGGATGTGGCAAAATTGGACATTAATGCATTGCTGGTGGAGATGTGAATTGATCCAACCATTCTGGAAGGCAATTTGGAATTATTCCCAAAGAGCTTTAAAGTATTGCATGTCCTTTGATCGAGGTATTTCACTACTCGGTTTGTATCACAAAGAGATAAAAGTTAGTAGAAAAATATTTATAGCTGTGCTTTTTGTGGGGCAAAAAATTGGAAAATGAGGTTGTGTCCCACAATTGGGGAATGGCTGAACAATTTGTGGTGATGGAATACTATTTTGTGATAAGGAAAGATGAACTGCTTGATTTCTCTATGAACTGGAAAGACCTCCATGAACTTATGCAGAGTGAAATGAGCAGAACCAGGAAAACATTTTACACAGAAAGTGAAACTTTGTTGAACATTCAAATTTAATAAACTGCTATTAATAGCAATGCACTGATCAAGAACAATCTTGTGGAACTTAAGAATGCTATCCACAGCTAAAGAAAAACTACAGGAGTAGAAAAGTAGAAGGAAAACATATCATTTATCACTTAGTTATATGGATATATGATTTGGGGTTGTGCTTTTTAAAAGGTTCCTAATATGGAAATAAGTTTTGAGTAATAAGACATGTATAAACCAGTGGAATTGCTTGTCAGCTCCAAGAGGTAGGAAGGAAAAGGGGAGGGAGAGAACATGAATCATGTAACTGTGGAAAATATTCTAAATAAAATTAAAATAATGTGGAAAAATAAAAAAATAATGGTGGGATTTTATCTAACACCTTGTGAATTTACAAAACTGACTTTTTCAAGTGTTGATAGTCAATATTAGAGTCAGGCCTAGAGACGGGAGGTCCTAGCTCCAAATCCGGCCTCAGACTCTTCCCAGCTGTGAGACCCTGGGCAAGTCACTTGACCCCCATTGCCCACCCTTACCACTCTTCCACCTATGAGCCAATACACAGAAGGTAAGGGTTTAAAAAAAATAGTCAATACTAGAGGAACTGTGAGATTATTGGGATCAAACCCACAGGAATCCATCAATGAGAAACAAAGTAGATGCTCATCAATTGAAAAATGACTGAAGAAACTGCTTACATGAATGCAATGAAATATTACTATGTATAAGAAATTATGTATGTAATACATGCATAAGATTTACATGAATTGGTGAGGAGTGAAAAAACAACATAATTGATAGCTAAAACAATGTAAATGGAGAGACTTACTCCAAATAAAAAAGAATCAAAAGTGAAATAACAAAATTATAAAAATCAAGTAGGATTCAAATAAAAAGATATTAGGAGTTTCATACATATTAAAGATTTTACATATTGTTAGATTTTTTCAATGTATCAAATTGTTATTTTTTTTTCTTTTAAAAATAACATGGTTTAGGGGCAGCTGGATAGCTCAGTGGATTGAGAGCCAGGCATAGAGACGGGAGGTCCTAGGTTCAAACCCGGCCTCAGACACTTCCCAGCTGTGTGACCCTGGGCAAGTCACTTGACCCCTATTGCCTACCCTTACCAATCTTCCACCTATAAGTCAATACACAGAAGTTAAGGGTTTAAAATTTAAAAAAATATATAATAACATGGTTTTCATGAGATGACTCTGGGAAGAGAACTAGATTAGTGCATAATTGGGATAAATATAATGAAGTAAAAGTTATAAATAACTCCATAATAATTAACAAAAAGCAACCCACTCACCTCTTAAGACATTCAGCTTTTTGTCAGTCAATAAACATTTATTAAGAATCTAATGTTTGCCAGCACAGTGCTAAACACTGGGAATACAAAGAAAGTAAAACAAAAGGAAACAAACAACGAATCCCTGTTCATGAGGAGCTTAATCTAATGAAGGAGGAAACATGTGAAAAACTATTTAAAACAACATTTATACAGGATACATTAGAGACACTCACAGGAAATCTACTAAGATAAAGGATTGTGAAAATCTTCTTGTAGAAGGTGGAACTTTCAATAGTTTCTGTCTACCCTTATTAGTTCCAACATCCACATCAACATCCTGCAAGCATATCATAGATAGAAGGGAAGGGAGACAAGTATCCCAAGATCAAATTCATGCTTGATCCCATCCTTTGTCTTCATAACATGTGAGATAATCACTTCTAGCTTCTTCCTAGAAATCACAATGCTAACTTCAAAAACGTCACAAAACTAAAGAATTCTGGGTCAGAGACTGTTCAGCCATTTTTCCAGGATGTGCCATATTTAGGATAACATTTGCCAATCAGGAGTCTGGAAGTTGAAGATTCACAAAATCTCAATCTCAGTAGTGTAAATACTGTCCTCTTTGTACTACTATAAGATATTCAGCTTTCAAAAATAAAAAAAAAATTCTCTGAAATAATAAGCAGAATAGATAATTCCTAAAAGTCACAGGATGAAAAACCAATAGATTTAAAACTATAAGGAAACTCAGAGACCACTTAGTCATATAATCATAATTTAGACCTAGAAGGAAACTTAGAGGCCATTAAGTCCAATACTCTTCATTTTATAGATGAGTAAACTTAGAGAGAGGTTAGGTGACTTTCCTTTATAGTTCCATCACTGGTCAGTGTTAAGATTAAAAATGATAAAGACTGACATAATAATAGAAATTATTATTTTAATTAAAGCCATGGCCATGTTGGTAAAATATATATATGACCGCGCCTGCCAAGCTTTTACTGACGGAGCCTATCCTCTCTCCTGCCCGCCAGCCAGCTCCTCAGGAAGATCCAGGGTCTTGTTTAGGCCCTCCTCTGAATTTAAACTGCCCCCTGCTTGGGGACTTTTGACATCCCCAAACCCTAAGACCCATTGGAATCATGGGTAATGTAGTCTCAAAGCCCCCACGTGTCCATAGGGGGTCTGCTAGACACTTCCAAATAGCACTTCCTGGAATTTAAAACAAACATCAGATATATTTTCATTCCTATCAGAAAGCTGGGAGCCCTTCTTTTTTCCTTCTTTCCTTTTTTCTATACATTTCTTTTTTCATTTTTAGTTTTTAAATATTTGCAATGCATTATAAAATAACTAACAGATACATTTTCACATAAAAAGTTATAAAAAGAGAATTCTTTGTGAAAATCATGGATTGATTAACTACAGTATGCGTATTATATTATTTCATTAGATAGTGGCATTCTTTGTTGTCTTTGTCCCTTCTTATCCTTTATTTTTCCTTATCTATGGATTTTTTTAGTGTTTCATTTAGACATCTCTCTTTCTCACTATTTTACCCTCATTACCTACTATCACTAGTAACACAGTACTTGGCACATGGTAAATATTTAATAAATGCTTTTTAATTACTCTAGACACCCACAATCCTCCCCTCCCCCATGAAAGCCATTCTATATAATTTGGAAATATATTTAAGAAGAAAAAATTGTGTAGTGTTAGTCATACATGAAAAATATACACTTCATTTTTTACCATCCAGCATCTCTTCACCTATAAATGAAAGTCACACTTTATCATTAGTCACCTACTCAGAAAAAAGAATACTAAACACATCCAAAAAATCCCAAAACACTCAAGAATATATTAAGAAAAAAAGACAACAAAGCAATGAAAATAGCTTCCAACTACTCTTGTCCTCAACACAGAGCCAGAGATTTTGAAACTTAAACATTACAACATGAAGTATTTTTCAACATTACCAAATAGACATTTTTATTTTACTTTGATCTGCACCTTCCAAAAATTATTTTCAAATACATTTTTAAGAACTTAGTCTTATGTTCTGGTTGATGAAGAACCAGGAATCTCCAAGTCTTTCAAATCTACAAAGAGGCATGTTTTTCTCAGATACTTAAGGCTAGACAAAGAAAAATAAAGCAGAAGAATCAATAAATTAAAAAAATTAAAAATTAAAAAAAATTAAAAAAAATAAAGAAGAATCAATCTATGATTGATTCACAATCTCAGACTAACCTAAGCAAGGATGGTGCTTTACCTACTATGTGTTCAATAGTTCCCATGTGAACAAATAAAAGAAAGGAACCATTTTCCTCATCCCTCTGAGTAAAGATTAGGATAGCCCAAAGAAAATATTCATGTGTGGAGAAAAGAGTGAAACAGCAAGTTTTTCTGTTCAGTGAATGAATGCATGCCTATATGAATGCCTGAAGGAATGCATTAGGAACATTTACAATGTACTTGTCATGTACCAAACACTGTGCTAACTTCTGGAGTAGCAATTACACAAATGAGGCTGTTCCTGCCCTCAAATACCTTAAAATCCCAAAAGAAAGACAAATTTTATAGACCACAGAAGGGAATCATTATTGGTGAAATCACAAAGATGGCAAATGATACAAAAAGGACGATCATTTTACATATTAGTGTTAGTGGTGCTTTGATTACAGTTCACATTTTGAACACTTTACCCAAGTAACAATAAGGTCTGAAAATAAATCTGATGTGTAAACAAATATAATTCATTTCCATATAGATCTTAAAGGTAACCATGAGTGGTATTAAAAGGTTCTCAATGTGCAACATCTATATTAACTCAATCAACAATATGTTAACAAAAAATCATGAATTAAAATGTTAAAAATTTTGTATGTTTTTATGGAAATGGAGGAGTTTATGTTAGTTACTCAAGATCAGATGCTGCATATCATGGAACAGCTTTCCCTAAGAGGTCTGGATTTGCTAATCAATGCAGATAAAGTAAGAAATTAGCATGGGACCTGTATCCTTTCTTTGCAGCATGTATAGTTCCATATTAAAGACTGGTACATTTTTCTTTTTTTTTATTCCCCTTAAACCTTCCCCACTGTTTTGTACTTTTATGTTGATAAGAGACAACTCTATTTTTGGCTACCAATAATAAATTTCTGCATCATTGCTGACATGAAGATAAGACCACCTGCATTTCTAGAGTGAATAAAAACAAACTTGTTCCTGAGGCTATAAAAGTTTCCTTCAAATTAAAGAAAAAAAATTTTTAAAGAAGTCCCCCCTTGGCTATGTATGTTTTTGTACTCAAGGTTCTAAAACAAAGAAGAAAAGAAATAAAAATAGGTGAATTTATATAAGTATATATAAATAAAATCTAATATATGCATATCATATACACACATATAAACATATGCACATATATTTATATAATATAATATATTTTTATATATTTATCAGTGTATATATACACATGGATATAAACATATATGTATTATATATATATTTTTTCTACTCACCTGGGTTAAAATTATCTTTTTATTAAATGGCTTATTATAAAAATCTTGTACATAAGTTAGAGGGAGTCCAACAGATCATTTCCCTTTGAGCCTTGGGGTCCAATGTGAAATTGAGAGAGAGCCTTTTAAAGTCTTTTTGAGAAATCATGAGGAAGGTTTCCTATAAATTTGTATCTCTTATCTGTTTTTGAGTTATATAGATTTTCCTCTGTGAAGTGGAATTATCCTCTTTTGCTTATTTTAACTTATTCGATAAAGAACTTGGAATGCCCCCTCCTTTTGCATTAGTTAACATTTTACTAGAAAAGGAAGTTCCTACCCTCAAAGACCTGAAATAGATCCCACAGTCACTGCCACACCTGGGCAGTGCCAAGCAAATTAAGAAACTATGATTGGTACCTGAGATTTGATAGACCAACCTACAGTGAAAGGAAGTAGAAACCAGAGAGGTAGGAAGTGATGTGGGAAAAGTGTTATAAAAGGAAAGACCAAATAGCTGAGCATTCATTCTGCATGGTGACTCTGGGTTGGTGATTCATTAGGCATTGGATTTGTTCTAGGTTGGAGCCTTCTGAATTGGAGGGATTCTGCTGTGTGAGTGTCTCTGTATTGGATTTCATTCAGTGTTGGAGATTCTGCATTGGTGGCTCAAGAAGTTCAACTTTGGTGACTCACTTGGGTTGAAGAGACCCTGGCCAGAGATACTGGCTTTTTTTGGCTCTTTTCCTATCTTAGGTGAGATGCTCTCTTTGGTGAGGCACTCAGATCCTGACTTAGGGAATTTATCTAGCAAATTGTCTACCTCTTTCACACATCCCTTTACTATCTCTACCTTGCTGTAATAAAGCTACTAAAGCTACTAACAGTCTCTTGACTTGAGTTAATTTTTGTAAATGGCAACCACAACTTTTTATAACTCTTAATTTGACCAAAACCATCATAACTATTATATTTTGGCAGACCAAAAAGGTTTGACAAGTACCCTCATTTTCCTCATCTTCACTTGTTACTCTCTATAAAACTATCCTTAAGTCAGTCCATTAGTAGCTAATTCTGGAAGTTTGGAATTCTTACTCTGCTCTAAGTTGGTAGAGCAGTTTTAGCCTCACAAACTGCAGCTGATGGTCCATTTCCTGTGCAGACAGGTAAGTCCTAAATCTCCTTTCTTCCCACTCTTGAACTGAGAATAGCTGAGTGCTTGCTGCTGCCTGGTAAGCCAGGTGTTTTTTAGAAACAATCAGTCCCCTCAGGGCTTCACCTGGGGGGAACTCTTCCACCCCTCACCTGACTCCCTGTCTCCTGCTCCCACAAGCTACTACATTACAGAGTAGTGAGAAGGAGTTAAGTGTTGTAAAGATTAACAAGTTTAACCTAGTTTTTCGCCCATGATCAGAAGGTGTTAAATATTGAGCTAAATTAAAAGTTTAGCTTTATGTTGCTCCTGGGAGTCCACTTTTTTCTTTTTTTAAGACCCTTTCTGAGCCCTCATGTGCTTCTAGTGTTACCTTAAGTGGGAGGTAGACCACTGGGGAGAACAGTTAGGGAGAGCAGCAGTAATATAACTAAAACTACTCCCTTAATCCTGAGAAGCTTTTGGAACCTACTAAGGGCAAGATCCAAGCAGCCCAGAGCCCTGGGCTTTTTGGCTCCCAGGCCAGGTCAGCTACGCAGCTCCCTGACCACCTGGCCTTGGAAACACATGATCACTGGTGTTTTTAAGGGGGGGGGAGGGGAAGAGAGAAAACTCTTCAAATCCTCTTAGTCAAACTCTTACCCTGAGGGGTTTTACCTACAAGAAAGTATGTTTTATTTTGCCTAAAATAGAAAGCTTTTGCTTTACTTGTTTTCCATCCCAAATTTAGCCTAGGGCTAAGGCTTTTCTAGTTACCCTCCAGTCAAAGGCTAGTTAATTAGGGCATGTCTGTATCTACAATAATT
This sequence comes from Gracilinanus agilis, assembly GCF_016433145.1. Classification (NCBI taxonomy): domain Eukaryota; kingdom Metazoa; phylum Chordata; class Mammalia; order Didelphimorphia; family Didelphidae; genus Gracilinanus; species Gracilinanus agilis. The sequence goes on from NC_058130.1 coordinate 257,694,022, forward strand.
TTTTTTTCTCTAAAGTCTTTAGAACATCCCACCCTCTAGCCTTAATTTGACCCAAACCAATTTTAACTCTTATACATCCTCTACAATCTCATTAAGAATCTTTATTCATTTTTCTTAATTTGTATTTCTGCTTATATGGATGAAATTTTTTCCCATTATTTTTCTCTAAATGACTTTTTTTTGGCTTTCCCTTCGGCTCCAGATGCCTGTTGTTTGTGTAGAAAATGAGATTCATAGGCATAGAATATTGTAATGGATAATTTATTTAAGAATCTTTATGTTTAGAGATAGCCAGATGGCTCAGTGGATAGAATGCTATGCCTGATATCGGGAAGAGCTGAGTACAAATCTGGTCCTGGCTGTGTGACCCTGAGCAACTCATTTAACTTCTGTTTGCCTTAATTCCACTGGAGAAGGAAATGGCAAACCACTCCAGTATCTTCTACAAAAAAGCCTCATAACCAGTCATGCAAGAAAGGGACATTACTGAAAGATTGGAAAAGAAAAACTTAATGATTTGGGCAGCTTCTCTGAAATGCTAATATTGTCTAGGGCAGTGATGGGCAAACTTTTTAAAAAGGGGGCCAAAGGCAGGGAAATGCTCATCTGTCAGTCTGTTTCTAAGGCAATTCTTTCGAAGTTTCATTGTATTGTATCCTCCTCTTTGAAGTCATCAGATTAGGAATAATGTTGTGAGGCCAGATAGAACATTTCAGGGGGCCACATCTGGCCCAAGGGCCATAGTTTGCCCATCACTGGTGTAGGGCACTGATTATGTACCTATGGCATGGGTACCAAAGATGGCATACAGTGTACTCTCTATGGGCATGTGACAGCCATACCCCCCACCACTGAGTTAATTACTAAAAAAGGCAGAGAGACTCTGGCAGAACTGCTCCCCTCCCTTTCTCCATTGATCCTGATGACATTTTTTCATGTCCCCTGAGAATCCATCCAGCAGTCCAGTGCATAAGGTGGGCAGCTCACAGGAAGGAGAGCTAGAAGGGAAAAGAATTTCCCCTGCCTAGACTTGCTGAGGACATTTCTCAATTCACCTGACCCTCTTCCTTGCAGCCCAATGGGAGTGTTCTCTTCTGCCCCTGTGTGGGGTAAGAGGGGGCAGGCATACCCAGCACTCAGAAGGGGCAGGGGAATGGCACACATTCTCTGGTGGGGGGGGTTGGCACTTTAGCTTTAAAAGGTTCACCATTACTGATCTATGTATTTCTATACAATGAAATACATGGATCTTTAAAGACATATCAAAATGATTTTTTGTTGCTTTTCTTTTATGCCTCCTCTCTGTGAGAGAACTGACTCTTAGGAATTTGATTCATTATTACAAAAAGTAAATGAGTGAGAAATCTGTGATGATCCCTTTTGGGCAAAGTATTTATGAGCAAAGAACTGGGTCTCATCATCTTCAATACAACCTATGAACTGGAAGAAATTGAAAAAGAATTTTACTTTGGTAGACTATCCTATTAGAAGACTATATCTTAATTTGACAATGCCTTTGACAGTGTATGTATTAAAAGAAAAATAAAATTTTAAAATATGATAGAAAGAACTATGGGGGAATTGTTTCCCTCCTCCAAAATAAACAAATTACATACTCAAGTGAGAAGGGAAAGAAGGAAGGAAGGATGGAATGTAAAATAAGGAAAGGGAAGGGAAGGGAGGGAAATAGGAGTGAAGGGGAGAGGAAGGAAAGAAAAAGGAAAGGGAGGGAGTGAGAGGAAAAGAGAGAAGGAGAGAGAGAAGAGGAGAGAAACAGTAACAGAGAGATATGCTTCACGGTATGTTGAGATAAATAAATGTTGTTAAATCAGACCTGAGAGAGGTAGACATTTTAAACTTCTTAGTAATGGTTTTCAAGAGTTTGGAGTGGTGTAGGGCACATTGTCATGAATCTCAAACTGAATAATCAATGGGATAATTCAAATATAATTGCATGATCCAGTATAGTAAAGTGATCAAAAAGTTTATTTTATATTACAAAATTTCAATCTCTAACCAAAAGGTAAATTACTTTTGTACATCTGTCAATTTAAATCTCAAACGCATGAGTACCTTCTTTGTCCCTCCCTCTTCATCACACACAAAACAGGAATGTTTTTATTAAATCTTTAATCCAAGCAATATTCTAACCCCTCAAGCTAAACAGTTGTTACTGCTTTCCATTCCCTTTCCTCTCCCTCTTCTTTATTACCAGTATATGCTGAAAACTTGTCTACATTGATGACAGTTTTATTCAGTTTTCACAGACCTGACTCTTGAGAAATACTTAAGACATAAGCTCAATTTTAAATGACTATTAAGTTATATTAATTAGCTTGATTATTTAAAGTTTGAAAATTATGAATGAGACTATACTCTGCTGACTCAACATTAGAATAACCATCTAGAAACAAACTAACTAACAAAGAATAAAACTAAAATGTCTTCTCAGTAATAGAGTGACATTATTGAATTATATGATGGTGAACCATGAATACATTTTGAATTTTTCTTCTTTTACAATAAATAGAAGTTAGATAAAGATAACTCTCAACTTCCAGGGGTTGGAGCCAAGATGGAGGAGTAATTCAGAGCAGCTCTGTGCCACCATGAGAATCCCCTGCGACCAATATTAAAATATAAATACAAAATGAATCCTGGAGTGAAAGAACCAACAAGGAGACAGAGTGAAACAACTTTCAAAAAAAGAAAAACCCGAAAGGTAGGCAACTAACATCTGGGGCACTGGGATCAGAGGAGAACAGAGCCAGAAAGAAGCAGTAACAAGGAGGGAAGAGCAAGCCAAGAGGAAGTCACACCCTCCCACCCCACATCTGCTGACCAAACTTCAAGAACCTATGCCTAAGTCAACATCCAGATCCTGAAATCCAGACTAAGCAAATAATGCTAAAAGCCAACCTATACCCTTGAAATTTCAAAAAGTCTAGGACAGGACAATCAATGGTGTGCTTGACTGGATCAAGATCAGAGTGAGATCAAAAGCTTACACCTAAGTCTGAGGCAAAACTTTTAGCTATCAGCATCTCAAGAGGCAATTGAATCAGCAAGGAGAAGAGGCTCCCTCACCTCTCAGCCTTCAGACCATTACATTTTCCCACCAAGATTACCTATAAATTGGCTAGGAAAAATGAGCAAACAAAAAAATAGCACTTAACTCTAAAAAACTTTTATGGACAAAAAGCAAAGTACAGACACAGAAGGGGACAGTGAAAGGAAAGGAAAGAAACCCAAAGTCCAAAAGAGAAATATGAATTGGACACAGATTCTGGAAGAACTCAAAAAAGACTTCAAAAACCAAGTAAGAGAGGCAGAAGAAAACTGGGAAAGAGAAATGAAAGCGATGCAAGGAGAAAGGAAAGAAATGTAAAAAGAAATGAGTCAATTGAAAAAAGAGAACCAAAAACTGACAGAGGAAAAGTAGGCCTTAAAAAATCAGAATTGACCATCTAGAAACTAATGAGTTCATGAGAAATCAAGAAACAAACAGAATCAAAAGAATGAAAAAAAAAACAGAAGAAAACATGAAATATCTTACGGATAAAACAACGGACCTAGAAAACAGATCTAAGACAGATAATTTGAGAATTATTGAACTACCTGAAAGCCATGATAAAAAAAATCTTGGACATCATATTACAAGTATTTATCAAAGATAACTGCCAAGAGATCCTTGAACATGAAAATAAAACTGAAATTGAAAGAATTCACAGATCACCACCAGAAATAAATCCTAAATGAAAATTTTCAGAAATTTAATAGCTAAAATCAATAGCCATCGAACCAAGGAAGAAATACTTCAAGTAGCCAGAAAGAAACATTCCAATTCCATGGAGGTACAATCAGGATCACACAGAACATAGTAGCTTCAACATTAAAGGATAAAACAAATGATATTCAGGAAGGCAAAAGAATCAGGAGTACAACACAGTGTCACCTATCCAGCAAAACTGAGGATATAATCTTTCAGAGGAAAAAAAGGATATTCAATAAGAGAGAAGCTTTCCAAGTATTCCTGAGGAATAAGTCAGACCTAAACAAAAATTTGAAGTACAAACATGAGACACAAGAGAAGCCCCAAAAGGTAAATCAGAAATAAAATGTAAGGGACAAATTAAGGTCAAAATGTTTATATGTATACCTGAAAAGAGGATTTCTGTAATTTTCAAAAAATTACTCTTAGTAGTATAGAAGATAGAAGTAAATTACTCAGAAAGAGGGTAGAGAAGTAAGCTGATTATGATGTTTTGATGACAATTGTCCTCCATCATATTTACCCCTTTATATCATACTCCCTTTCTCTCTGTTCGTCCTCACAAGTATTTTGCTTTTTGTCACCCCCACCCCCACATACCCCTCCCTGCAGTTGCTTCCCTCTTCCCTTGTCTTATTCCCCTTCTACTTCTCTGTTGGGTAAGATAGAATTCTATACCCCACTGATTAGGCTAAGATAGAATTCTATACCCACTGTTTTACCTTCTCTGAGTCCTTTACAATGAGATTAAAGTTTAAGCATTGCTTGTCACCACCATATCCATAATGTCCTCCCCTCTCTATAACTTAATGAATTGGAAAATAAATAATCTAATTCTTCAAAACTGATGGGTCAAGAATGGGTGAATGACTTGAATATAAAGAGCGAAACTATAAATAAGTTAAGTGAACACAGAATAGTATACTTGTCAGATCTCTGGGAAAGGAAAGATTTTAAAACCAAGTAAGAGTTAGAGAAAATTACAAAATGTAAATTAAATGGTTTTGATTATATTAAACTAAAAAGCTTTTGTACAAACAAAAACAATGTAGTCAAAATTAGAAGGGAAACAACAAATTGGGAAAAGATCTTTATAACAAAAAACTCTGACAGGGGTCTAATTACACAAATATACAAGGAGTTAAAGCAATTGTATAAAAAATCAAGCCATTCCCCAATTGATAAATGGGCAAGAGACATGAATAGGCAATTTTCAGGTAAAGAAATCAAAAGTATCAATAAGCACATGAGAAAGTGTTCTAAATCTCTAATAATTAGAGAAATGCAAATCAAAACAACTCTGAGGTATCACCTCACACCTAGCAGATTGGCTAAAATGAAAGAAGGGGAGACTAATGAATGTTGGAGGGG
>NC_058130.1:257699262-257733415 GCF_016433145.1 Gracilinanus agilis
AATTTTCAGGTAAAGAAATCAAAAGTATCAATAAGTACATGAGAAAGTGTTCCAAATCTCTAATAATTAGAGAAATGCAAATCAAAACAACTCTGAGGTATCACCTCACACCTAGCAGATTGGCCAAAATGAAAGAAGGGGAGAGTAATCAATGCTGGAGGGGATGTGGCAAAATTGGGACATTAATGCATTGCTGGTGGAGTTGTGAACTGATCCAACCATTCTGGCTGGCAATTTGGAACTCTGCTCAAAGGGCTATAAAAGAATGCCTGCCCTTTGATCCAGCCATACCATTGTTGGGTTTGTACCCCAAAGAGATCATAGATAAACAGACATGTACGAAAATATTTATAGCTGCACTTTTTGTGGTAGCAAAGAACTGGAAAAGGAGGGTATGTCCTTCAATTATGGAATGGCTGAACAAATTGTGGTATATGCTGCTGATGGAATACTATTGCGCTAAAAGGAATAATAAATTGGAGGAATTCCAGGTGAACTGGAAAGACCTCCAGGAACTGATGCAGAGTGAAAGGAGCAGAGCCAGAAGAACACTGTACACAGAGACTGATATACTATGGTAAAATTCAAATGCAGTGGACTTCTGTACCAGCAGAAAGCAATGACACAAGACAGCTCTGAGGGATTTATGGTAAAGAAAGCTACCCACATTCAGAAGAAGGACTACAGGAGAGGAAACATATAAGAAAAACAAATGCTTGAATGCATGGGCTGAGGCGGACATGATTGGGGGTGGACTCAAAACTACCATGCCAATGCAACTAACAACAATTTGGAAATAGGTCTTGAACGAGGACACATGTCAAAACCAGTGGAAATGTTCATTGGCTATGGGTGGGGGGAGAGCGGGGGGTGAAGGGAAAAGCAGGGACATGAATCATGTAACCATGTTAAAAATGAATATTAATAAATATTTAAAAAAACTGATGGGTCAAAAAAGAAATGATAGAAACAATTGCGAACTTCATTAAAGAGAATGACAATAAGGAGAAAACATCAAAACTTATGGGATACAGCCAAAGCTGTACTCAGGGGAAGATTTAAATTGCTGAGTGCCTATACCAACAAAATAAAGAGGGAGGAGATCAATGAATTGGGCTTTCAACTTAAAAAAAATGAAAAAAAGAACAAATTAAAAATTCCCAGATTAAAACTAAATTGGAATTCCTAAAAATTAAAGAAGAAATTAATCAAATTGAAAGTAAAAGAACTATTGAACTAATAAATGAGACTAGGAACTGGTACTTTGAAAAAATACAAAAAAAATGCTGGCTAAACTAATTTTAAAAAAAGAAAGAAGAGAATTAGGTTAACTGTATCAAAGATGAAAAGGGTGATCTCACCTCTAATGAAAAGGAAATTAAGGTAATTATTAAGAACAATTTTGCTCAATTATATGGCATTAAATAAGACAATATATGTGAAAAGGTGAATATTTACAAAAAACATAAATTGTCTAAATTAACAAAAGAGGAAATATAATATTTAAATAATCCCATTTCAGAAAAAGAAATTGAACAAGTCATCAAGGAACTTTCTAAGAAAAAATCCCCAGGGCCAGATGGATTCACAAGTGAATTCTATCAAACATTTAAAGAACGACTAATCCCAATACTATACAATCTATTTGACAAAATAAGCAAAGAAGGAATTTTACTTAACTCTTTTTATGTCACAAATATTGTACTGATTCTAAAGCCAGGCAGACCAAACACAGAGAAAGAAAACTACAGGTCAATCACCTTAATGAATATAGGTTCAAAAATCTTAAATATAATACTAGCAAAAAGACTCCAGCAAGTTAACATGAGGATTATTCGCTCTGATCAGATAGAATTTATAACAGGAATGTAAGGCTGGATTAATATTAGGAAAACCATCCTCACAATTGCCTTCCTCCTTTTTCTTGCAATGTTTTTATGACTTAGTACATTGCCAATCTTTGTATATGTGCCATGTGCTGCTTAAAAGAAGGTATATGCCTTTTTATCCCTATATATTTTTCTCCAGATATCTATTACTCTAATTATTCTAACATTCTTTGTCATTTATTTTTTGGTTTGATTTATTTAGTTCTGATAGAGAATGGTTAAGGTCCCCCACCAGTATGGTTTTACTATCTATTTCCTCCTTAAGCTCCTTTAGTTTCCCCTTTAGAAATATGAATGTTGTACCATTTGGTCCATATATGTTGAGTGTTAATATTTATTTGTTATTTATACTGGCTTTCATCAAGATGGAATTACCTTACTTATCTCTTCTAATTATATCTATTTTTGTTTTAGCCTTGTCTGAGATCATTATTGCTACTTCTGTCTTCTTTGTCTTAGTTGTAGCCCTGTAAATTCTACTTCACTCTCTTACTTCTAGCCTGTGTAGGTTGTTATGATGATAATAGCAGTTAATTTGGAGAAGCAGATAATGTGTCAGGGCCAATATTAGAGCTTCAAGTCAAAAGCCAGAGATTGACAGGCTTCAGTGAGGAAAGGAGGGGGCTAAACACTCCTGGCTCTCAAACCCCTCCCCCTCTAACTGCTACTGCTTCAGTTGGTAATGAAGACAGGAATAAGATTCTTCTGATAAGTCTCTGTTATGGCTGAAACACCAATGATGTTCCTTTTCTTTAATTTATATTCCTAACAGGTCAGTAAGATGAGTATATAGAGGCTAGTTATCTAACTGTTGAGGACAGAGAAGATCTTTCTTAAACCGGCAGCAAACAGGATTCAAACTAGATGTTCAGACTGAGTTGTGAGTATTCCCCCAAATAACTATCAGGCACAGATTTGAAGATAAAAGTTATATTAGGAATTAACAAGTGAAACTAGAAAGAGTTAATGAGGGTTTTAGGATAATGAGAGGAGACCCTGAACTGCTAAATTGATGCTGCCCTTCCCCCTCCTCACAGGAGGGGATGAAGGCACTTAACTAAAACTGGCAATCTTGCTATTAATGAATATCTTTACTCTCTAATCACTAAGTAATTATATATTAATAATAATGAAGAATAGTAATAACAAACAGGCTAACCCTATGAGTAGAAACCACTAGCTTATGCTACAATGGCCACCTCAGGTGAACCCCTAAGTCTGCAGAAGTAACCAGAGTGTCTGCTCACTTCAACCTCCACCAAATAATTGTCTCAAACCCTTCTCAACTGCCCCCTCACCCAAAGTTCTCCAGGGGGGTCCCCTGGAATTCTGGGTGAGGATATCCCTGTACCTTTGCAGGGATTCCATGCTTTGCATGTTCACACAACAAGGTCTACCTGCTTCAAGTGTATTTCTTGTAGACAGCATATGGCAGGATTATGGTTTGTAATCCATTCTGATTTTTGCTTCCTTCTAATGGTGACTTCATCTCATTCATATTCATAGTCTGTATTCCTCTCAATTTTGACATCCTCCTTTGATTCTGTCTTTTCTCTCATCCCTCTTACTCTTTCCTTCAACTTTTTACTTTTAGTCAGTTTCCCTTCTTTCCCCTCCCTAATTTTACTTCCCTTCACAGTACCTCCCCTCTTATTAATTCCCCTCTTGTTACAGTGCCTTTTAAAAGACCCCCACACTCTCCCTCTCTTGTATTGCTCCCCTCCCCACTAGCCAATTTATTACCCTTCCATTTCTCTATTGGGCATGATACAATTTTCTGCCTCAATGGAACTCCTTGTTTTTCCCTTTCTGAGTCGATTTTAATGAGTGTAAAATTTAAGCATTACCTGTCTCCAACCTCTTTTACCCTTCCATTCTTTTGGTCTTCACCCCACTTCCCCATGCACTTCTTTATGAAATTTAAATTCACACCATTTTATATCTTTTCCCATTTCTCTCAGTATTATCCTTTTTGCTCCTAGTTTTTAATTTTTTGACATTTCATCCTATATACTTTGTCACTGTACCCTCTAAGTATACTTCTTCTAGCTACCCTGATGATAATAACAATTTTAAGAGTTATCAATATCATCTTTTCTCATAGGAATACAAATCATTTCAACTTGTTGTATCCTGTAAAAAAGTTTTTTTCCCCTTTCCTAGTTTTCTTTTGGTAATTCTCTTGAGTTCTGTGTTTGAGCATCAAAATTTCTGTTTAAGTCAGGTCTTTTCTTTAGGAATGCTTGGAAGTCTTCTATTTTATTAAATGACCATACTTTCCCCTGCAAAAATATAGTAAGTTTTAATGAGTAGTTGACTCTTGATTGTAGACCCAGTTCCCTTGCTTTTTTTAATGTCATATTCCATGCTCTCTGGTCCTTCAGTGTGGATGCAGCCAGGTCCTGTGCTTCACTAACTGTGGTTCCATGGTATCTGAATGTTTTCTTCTTAGCAGCTTGTAGTATTTTTTCCTTGGACTGGTTATTCTTGAACTTGGCTGTAACATTCCTGGGCATTGTCAATTGGGGATTTAATATAGGAAGGGATCTGTGGAATCTTTCAAACTTCACTTTTTTTCTCTTGTTCAAGAATGTTGGGGCAGTTTTCTTGGATAATTTCCTGTAGAATGATGTCCAGGATTTTTTTTTTGTCCTGATTTTCCTGTAGTCCAATAATTCTTAAATTGTCTCCTCTGGATCTATTTTCTAGGTCTGTAGGTTTATTAATGAAGTATTTCACATTTTCCTCAATTTTTTCATTCTTTTGATTTTGTTTTATAGACTTTTTGCCTTGTGAAGTCATTTGCTTCTAGCTGCTGGATTCTAATTTTTAAAAACTGAATTTCATCCCTAGCTTTTTGGTCATCTTTCTCCTTCTGGTATGTTTTTCTTTATAGGTAACCTTTTACTTCCTTTGCCTCATTTTCAAGCTGGTCAATTCTGGATTTCAAGAAACTATTTTCTTGTTTTAGCTCATGTGCCTCTGTTTCTAGATGCCTTATTTTGCTTTTAAAATTCTTTTCCCATTCATTGGGGATGTAGACACTAAATGATACCTCTAGTCCAACTATCAATAATATGGAATTATGTCTTAATCAATGGTACATGTAAAACCCAGTGGATATGTGTGTCAGCTATGGGGAGTAGGTGAGCTTGGGGGAGAGGAAAAGAACATGAAACATGTAACTATGGGAAAATATTAAAAATTAAAATTAAAACATTCTTTTCCCAATTGCTTTCAGCCTCTCTTGATTGTTTTTTTTTTAAATTGTGTTTTGAGTTCTTCTAAAGCCTATGTCCAATTTTCTGGAGCTTCTGTATTTTTTCTTGCTGTTCCTTGATCTTCCTCTGTTCCATTTGCTTTTTGTTCATTACCAGGATAGAAGCTGTCGATTGTAATTTCTTTTTCTGTTGATTACTCATTTTTTCCTTCTTTCCCCTTTATCATTGGCTGTAATCTTGCTCCTCTGGTTATTTGCTGGAACTGTGGGTTTTGGCTCTTCTGTCCTGAAGGAGCTTCTTCTCTGCTATGCTGATTGACTAAATTAGGCTGATGGAGTATTAAAGAGCCCAGAAGTCAGATCTTCCCCAACTGCCAGCAGAAGCTGAAGATGAAGGTGAAGGTGTAGAGACTAAAGGGGGTTGGGCTTCCTGCCCTGTTATCAAGATATTGTCAGTCTTTTACCTGAGATCTCAGTCAGCTGTTTCCTTACGAAGACTCTCAGAGTAGTCTGTGGGGGAAGGATATTGGAGATTGAGCTTCCCTGCCCTCTGAAGGCTTCTTATTTGCCCTATTGATAGACTAGATTACTCTGGGTGAGGAGCTGATCTGTGGAGCTGGATGTACCCTGGGGCCAAAGAGTGGTGGCTAGGACCAGGCTGTCCTCTGGTCCATGCTTTTCCTTCTGGTGGCTGTGGTCAATGCTCTGAGTCTGGCACAGCTGTGACAGCATGGCACTTCCTCCTGGCTGGAGTCCTTGCCCTGAGACTCGAGCAACTGAGATTCCAGCAACCTTGGAGACTTAGTAGGTGGAGGAGGAAACATTTTCACTACTCTCTACCTGAAAGCTTGTATTTCTTCCAATTATTGAATAATATTATTCTGAGAAAGGACCCACAAGTTTCACCATATGATGCAAAAAAGTACATTATCTCTGCTTTAGATGTTGATGTTAAAACAGAAGGACAGAGTGAGAGAGATTTTGATATCTCCAAATCAAGAAGGAAATTAATAGAATTCAATACCTGAAACCTCTAAAACAATAAAGCATTTTGCTAGTCTTAACACCGACCTTTCCAGTTACTGGAGAGAAAAAAATGAAGCAATTTTTAAGGGAAGTTGCTCTCAATTTTAATGTCCCTCAGTCTAGCAATAATAACAGAGAGCCTCATTTATAGAATAAATTGTAAGGAAACTTGCAAGGTTTTGCATGTTCAGCTGCATTCTCACTACTGTGTCCCCATGAGTTAATAAGAGTAGTAGAATGATAAAGTGGAACCTAGAGAATAATAGAACTAAAATAAATGTTAAGATTACTTCAGTGGCCTGACACTTTTCTCAATGCTCTCTCAAGCACAGTGAGAAGACTATAAATAGAAAGCTTAGCCTTATACCATAAGAGATACAAATTCCTTACGTAAATGATTTAAATACCAAATAAATATCAAACTATCAGATGAGATTGTAGTAAAATGCAGACAGAAATGTATTAAGTCTATTCCACAATTAATATCCCCCAAAGGAAAATTATACCTTCAGAAAGGCCCATCAAAGACTTAGCAATCCCTTGAAATGAAATATCTATTTTTGCTGTTTTGGATCACTCTATCAAACAAGTAGAAAGGGAAAACTCTAAAAATACACATCAGATTCCCTCTACTTCATAGAATCTTTTACCTTATACCTAGTGGCAAAGTTAAAGCTTGAAGAAACTTTTCCTTATATTTGAAGATTGGGATATCTCACCTTTGTTCCTCAATCTCATTCATGTGCTAATTGCCATACATATGTTTCAATTTCTCTCATCTCACAGGTTTTCAAGAATGTAATGAAAAAATTTTCTAACCAAAAGATGTGTCAGCTTCCAGTTGTTTTTCTTAGCTCTTCATTTGAGGATTCTGTGTACTGATAGAATTTATATAGAATTATGGAATAAAAATGAGTGAGTAAAGCTACAAGAACAAAAAGGGCAGTGTGGAAGCAAAGAGTGATAAGTCCTCTATTTGACCTCTGTATGTAACTTGATATTATAAATTGGCCTCTATTCTATGTCAAGCAAGGAGTTACATTTTCCAATTCCTCAGTTACTCTAAGCCTTTCCCATTTCTGTCCTTACTTTTAGGCTGATTAAACAGACAGTTCCTATTTCTGGATAATGATAAGGTTTTACATCAAGGCTGAAATGCAGATTAGCCCACCTGCAAAGCTAATGTTAATAGAAACCAGCTACTATTCCAGAGGGTATAAAATATTCCGTAAATCTTTGAGACTAGAGGTATTTTCTTCAGGCATTTTCTCTGTGACTACATGTATATAACTTCTTGGTGACAAAAATAAACATCTTAACTCAGATCAAAGTTGCAAGATATCATCCTTGTACATGAAAGTAGAAACTGTAATTTATCACTGCAGGTTACATAATTTTAACATTTACCAAATATCTAGTGTGTTAGTTAAAATCACCTGGGGTTCTATTTGGAAGGATTGAACCTCAATATAGTGTTTGACAAACTTCTGTGGACCTGTGGGGGTCCTTAAAACTACATTTCCTGTGGCCCAACGGGTTTCATGGGTTTCCTGTTTTGGATGACGTATTCAAGGTGAGGGACTGTTTGAAATTAGGGGGGAAGTGACTTGGAGCTGGCTCTTTAGTTACCTGAGCTCGAGGAGAGAGGAAGGTAAATGGCTGAGTTGAGGTTGGAATAGGTTGCTTACAGGCGAGTGGTCAGTTTATCTCTATCAGCATGGCTTTTATTAAAATACTATTCTCCCTTTTGATCTCGGCCCTCATCATTTTTAATCATAACACTAGTAAGACATAGCCTAGTAGTTGGAATCCTATATCAGTGTCTTCCTCTCTTTTATGGAGTGAGAATTCTTGTGTTACAACATAAATTCTTGTGTTACAACTAATACATATCTAAAACTATCCTAGAAAATTTAATATCAAATCTGCGTGATTGTGGACAATAAGTTATCCGATATTACAACTGAATCAATAGCATAGTTGTGTGGCATATAATTAAGCACATAGAATATCAATTTATAAAAATTTAAGAATTGGGTTTTTTATATTTTTTCATGACTCAAACTCAATCTAAATTATATGGAGTCAAATATTATGAAAGTGTAGATACCCAGAAGTAGCAATCAAAATTTTATATATATGAGATATAACTTTTTTTTCCTATCTGCTAGTGAAAGTTTGTCTAAGATGCTTTTTAGTAAGTATACAGAAGATAAGCTTACATTATAATGATTTTATTCATATATATATATATATATATATATATAATCCACTGATGTAGAAGTTCACTTCTCCAAACATTAAATATTAAAATCTAATACCAGTAAAATGACTTAATATTGTTCTTTTTATCTGTATTCCATTCATAAAAATATGAATAAGATGATTAACAAAAATAACTCCCTCCATGTTAAAAATTGTTCCTGTAATGAAAGGTTTCAGATAAACATAGGAAACAAAAACTAAAAAAAATCAGAAATACAAATGTTTTAGTGCAAATTTTGTTGACCTTCAAAGGAGAAAAAATATCCCTGAGTACACATTAAACACTGAAGATATAAATATTCTCATTATGCCTCAACACTATATCATTTTAAAAATGAGGAGTTATGTAATAAGTCTTCTTATTACATTTTGTCAGTTAAATCCTTAGCACCAAGCCCCAAAATGATGCAGTTCAGGACAATTCTAGTTAATCAATTAATAAGCATTTATTAAACCCCCATTATATGTCAAGTTCTGTGCTAGGTTTTCAAGTAAAAAGAGCTAATTGATTGCTACTTGCAAGGAGCTTAAATTGCAATGAAAATCAATTCATATAGAATATATACAGCATAAATATGAAGTTAATAAACACACATACATAGACTATAACTGGGGGATCAAGAATGTTTTTATGCACAAAGTATCATTTAAGTTGTATCTTAAAGGGAGAGAAGGACTCTGTGAAGGACAAAGAAAAGACTTGTTCAATTGATTCACAGAGCATGGGAGACAGCATAATGTCTATCAAGCCTAGGAAGCTAGGTAAGAGGCAAGTGCTTCTAATTCTAGGAGTTAATTTCATATTGAGAGGAAATTGGAAGGTACTGGATAGAAGGATCTGCATTATCTGTACTTAAGGTGGTAGTTGTGAGAGTAAAAAGAGCTGAATTGAAAAACATAGCAGAAGTAGAAACAATAATATTTGGCAAATGATTGGATATGTGTGAGAGAGTGAGGAGTCAAAGATAATTGCTAAAGTTATTACCTAGGAGATTGGTAGGATGATGGAGATTGCACAGAAATGGGAAAATTTGGAATGGGGAGAAAGTGATGAGTAGTTTTAGATACATTTTTTAATATCTTTGGAGCATCTCCTTAGAAAGGGCCAATAAGCACTGGGTGAGGTGGAATTGAAGCTTATTGGAGGGATTTTGGTTATGTATATTTATGAATCACTTGTATAGAGATGATAATTAAAACTATGAAAGCTGATGAAACTGATCAGTTACTATAAAAGGGAAAGTGTTAATGGAGAGAAAAAAAAAAGATGGCCTAAGAGAGATGTATGAGGAACATTGAAAATTATGGGTCAGAACGAAGCTGATTTCAGGAAAGAAGACTTAGGCATGGTCAAATAAGGGGGGAAAAGAAAAAATAGTATTATGAAAGCTCCTATATGAAACATGATCCAGGAAGAAAAGAGTCAACAAAATAAATGAAATAGATAAGGTGAGAAAGATGAAGACTGAAAAATTTTCAAATTTGATAACTGAGATCTCATTTGTAACTTTGATCAACAATTTCCCTAAGTGTTGAGGTTGGAAGTCATAATGAAAAGGGTTACAAATTGAATGAGAAGAGAAGAAGTAGGGGCTGAAAATGGAAAAAAAATGTAAAAGACAATATATGAAAATTTAGTAGAGTCTAGTGGATTAGGTTTTTTATTTATTTAATTATTAAGATGAAGGAGATATGAGAATTTATGATGAGGGCAGGGAAAGAAATAACTTTTATAAGAACTACAGAGACACGCACACATACACAAATATATAATATATGAAATTCAAGGGGAATAAAAAGCAATACTGTATGGATTTGGTAGTTATTGAAAAAATTAACTCAATGTAGTAAAATGTCTTTATGGATTTCATTGATCATAACAAAACTTTGCCCTCTAATAACCATATTCTAAGAATAAATGTGACATGAGTATAATGAAAAAATTAGAACATATTTTTCATATCTTCATGGAATACTGTTCTCTGTTGAAAACATGCAACCCACAAATTTTTATCAAAGAAAATTATATAAAACATAATAACATCTTTAAATTTGTTCTTTTTATGTTTCTCCTTAGTCTTATCTCTCTTAAATATAAATTGATATGTACTCCAAATTAAGTATGAAGTTATACTAACATATTTTATCTATCACTTAGAACATATGAATGATTTCAAGTTATATGGCTTGATCAAAATGTACATTAAATAACTTCATCTTGTAAAATCTTTCTCAAAAGAAATAAAATTGTCATTAAGACAATAAATATAAAATTCTTAATTTAAAACAAGGTAATTGGGAGAAAAACATAGCAGGTGCTCTGACAAAAGCCCTTTCTCAAATATATAAATAAATGAATCACATTTATAATAAAACCATTCTCCAGTGGGCAAATGTTCAAAAGATATGAATAGGCAATTCTTAGATAAAGAAATTAAAACAATTTTAGATGTATGAAAAAATGTTCCAAATCACTCTTTTTTTTTAAACCCTTAACTTCTGTGTATTGACTTATAGGTGGAAGAGTGGTAAGGGTAGGCAATGGGGGTCAAGTGACTTGCCCAGGGTCACACAGCTGGGGAGTGTCTGAGGCCGGATTTGAACCTAGGACCTCCTGTCTCTAGGCCTGGCTCTCAATCCACTGAGCTACCCAGCTGCCCCCCCTAAGATCAAATCACTCTTAACTAGAGAAATACAAATCAAAACAACTCTGTGATAAGATACTACATATATATATACACACATATATATACATATATATATATATATATACACATACATATCACATTTGATAATATGACAAAAAAAGAAAATGATAAATATTTATAGTGATGTGGAAAAATTGGGATATGAAAGCATTTTTGGTGCAGCTGTGAACCGATACAACCATTCTGTAGAACAATTTGGAACTGTGCCCAAAGGTCCATAAAACTGATTGATGCAGCAGTATCACTACTAGGTCTGTATCCTAAAGACATCAAAGATAGGGGAAAAGGACCTATTTATACAAAAACATTTGTTGTAGTTCTTTTTGTGGTGAAAAAACAAATGAAATCTGAAGGGATGTCCATCAATTGAGGAGTGATTGAACAAGTTGTGGTATATGATTGTGATAAGACACTAGATTGTATCTATTGTACCTTAAGAAATTGTGAACAAATTGATCACACACACACACACACACACACACAAAAAGACTTAGATAAAATGATACAGAGAAGTGAGCAGAACTGGGAGAATGTTGTACAAAGTAATAGCAATAAAGTATTATGAATGACAACCTTTATTAGCATTGCAAGGAGCTAGGAATACAACCAAGGGTCTTGTTAGGGAAAAGGCTAAAAAAGAAACTAGTGGAATCTGAATACAAACTGAAGCATGACATTTTTTAGTTTATTTCCTCCATGAATTTTTTTCCAGTGAAAAGGAATATGTATCTTTTGTTTTTACAACACAATGAATATGCACAACCTATATCATAGTAGCTTCCACTTTTGAGAAGGTAGGAAGAATAGATGTCAGGGAAAGAGCTGGATCCCAAAATGTCAGAAAAGATTATTGACATATTGACATACTATATTGACATGTAATCTAATAAAAACGTTAATCATATAACTAAACCAGGGTAAAAAAGACTGAATTATTTGAGTTTGATTCTGGAGGACAAATTGAACAAAAGGAAAATATAATACAAGTTGATATTATGAATTTTTACTCCTGAAGGCAAAAAGAAGAACAGAAACTTGGCCTTGAGATAGATAATGAATGTAAGTAGAACCTGGCCAACATCTCCAAAATAGTCATGACACTGAACTTGATCATTAAGTGTTGAGTTACTCTCAATGGGATTAATGGTTTTTCAAGATAAAAGTAAGGGATTGGAACCTTAGTAACTTTAGGTGGGTATTTCAGATGCCAGCACCCATTTGACATGTAAGAAGTATATTTTTTCAGATATGGAATTGAGGCTGACTTGGAGAGTCCTCTATTTGTGGTCTTCTGAAAACAGAAACAGGTTTCCTTCTACTTTAATCAATTTCCTTGTTTTATCAGATGGTAAATTGGAAGATGAGATGAAAGGGGAAGAAGTCAAGGCATTTCTTTTCCCTGCAAACTGTACGGCTAGATTTAGACTGATCTCTTCAAGTGTTATTATTTTAAGTTTTTCAGTATGAGTATGATACTATATTAAAAACTTGATAGTTATTTGAATTGGTGCCAATTATGCTTCCTTGAATATGAGCAAGGAAACAGTAATAAGAAAGAAAAAACACTGAAAGGAATCAAATTTAAATTATTGAGGCTTTATAAAGTATATTTGGTTTTTGCCAGTGAAAAGTGGCTTGGGTTTTTGGTGTCAAATTTCCTTGAGATATAATGGCATGATTAATATCATCTGAGTCAACTTTCTCAATATTAATAAAATATGAGTTTTTTTCTTGCCTTTCATTTCTTCCCCTCCTTCAAATACTTTGCATTCAGATCCTTCAATTCTTTCTTAATTGTTAGACCTCCATATGGTGGACCATAGATATCCTTTATATACAGTAGTTTTGTTCTAGTTTCTTTTCTTGTCTGTATATTAAATCTAGGTTTCAAAATTATCTTACATAATCTATAGACAATTTTATGGTCTTTTTAATAAGGAAAGATCCTAAGGAAGTGGAATTTGACAATCTATGAACAGCTTCTGCCTGTGGAGCTCAGGAGTGTGTGTATGTGTCTGTTTAACTTTGATCAATAAACACTAATGAAATCAACTATAGAGAAGATCATATGCAATAAGGTAAGAAGAAATTAACTGTTCATTAGAAATTCATGACATATTTTATGAAGCAACATTATAATGATAAGTTTATCAGGAGTGAGCCAGCACTAGAAAAGATGGCTAAAGAAGAAAATAGTAAATGTTGGAAGAGCAGTGGTAAGATAGGCATATTAGTCCAGTGATCCAGCCTTGCAGAAAAATATTTAGTAGCTTTGCCCTAAAATTACTAATTAATGCCTGTCCTTTCACTTATAAGTACTCTTGCCAAGCTTATACCACAAAGAAATCATATAAAGAGGAAAAGAACCAGTGCAGGAATGTTTATAGCAATTCTTTTTTTAGTATCATCAACCTGAAAATTAAAGAAGGGAGAGGTCCTATTGGGGAATATTTAAGTAACATGTGACATGAAAATGAATGCTAATATTATTAACCTAAAAGTAATCAACAACAAGCTTCCAAAGAGACAGTTAAATACTTCTATTAGTAGATATCAAACAGAGTAAAGGGAAGTAAAACTTTTTTTTTCACAATGACTACAACCTCACAGAGAAAAATAATTTTGAAATGTTTTATATTTCTGACAAATGTATTGATAGGTCATCAATTCAGAATACTGAAGATAAAATAGGACACTTTCCTTTGGGCAAAGAGGAGACAAACTTAAAATTAAGAAAGACAAAATGTTTAATGATGGCCAAAGTGAGTATTTATTTTATTGAATTATACATTTTTATGTTGAGTATTTTATTTTTCATCTCATTATTCAATTGGAGTGGAATAAGTGATAAAGAGATATTATCAAAGAATCTAAAATAAATTCATTAAATTAAAAGAAGAAATCACAGGACTATTGAATGAGTTTTTGATTGTGTCTCAGAGCTGTAGCAATAGATTTTATATGATTTCTGGAGCAAATACTATATAGAAAAGAGAGAGGAAGAAGGTAGAAACAGTTGTTTATGAAATATTTATTTTGACAGATGGGTAAACATGACTCTTAGTATATATATAATCATAAATGAACTCAATAATGGGGCACTGTATTCTCATAAGTGAAGAGACTTGTAAAGAATAATTTATTTAAGAACTTCAGTTTGTATTTGTTGTTAAATGTACCTTCAGAGCTATATACTTCTGCATGTTATCCCATTAGATAAATCAGTATTTTATTTATAAATTATAAGAAATAATTTCAAATATTAATTTATTTAATTATTATATATGATAATCAAAGATATGTGATAGCTATATGATAATCATGTATATATATATATATATATATATATATATATATATATATATATAATCAATGTGTGAGTAAAATACCAAGCAAAATCCTCTGAAGTGCCTTGGCAATCCATGCCAAAGGGAGTTTACATATGCCTTCAGCTTTCTGGACTCTTTCCATCCTTCCTGAACCTTGTAGATTTATGACATCTCAGTTAGTTTCAAAATGACCTTGGTTATTTACCATATGTAGAACAGAGGCTAAGCAATTGCCCAAATAAAAAGATAAGAAAAAATGACCTTTCAGAAAACGAAATTCTGGTTGCACTCCCAAAGAAGAAATATTCAGCTGGTCCCCCCTTTCTAGGAGGAGTTTTTATGATCTGACTCTCTTACATAACTTATACTAAACAGTCATCTTTGGGTCTTAGATCATGTTGGGCATATTTTTGACCAAGGATTTTGTGTTTTAAAGTTTCTATAAATAAAGTGAGATTGTGCTCAGAAAATCATTTACCAGAATTTATTTTTCTTTTATTTTGATTATATATGTAATTGAAATAAAAGAAAATTAAATTCTGAGGACTTGATGAGGACTTAAAGTGATATGGTTGAAATATTTTCTACAGCTAAAATTTTTATGTAAAATATTTGTAAATATTTGTGACTTTGTGTTTCAATTGTTTAAAAAATCATATAGACAATAACTTTTTTATTCCTTGAAACTTAGATATTCTGATATAGAAAGAAATGTTTATAATGGCTTAAAAGGAAAAATATTTCTCTAGATGATAAAATGCTATCTAGTAAAGAGGGGTGAATTATAAACTAAGGTATTTGACAAATTAATACAAATTAAATTACAATTTGATAAACTGAGAAAATATTATAAACATAATATTATGACTTTCTCTGCCACTCATGATGATAATGAATATGATAATGAATATATCAAGAAACCAAGTAGTAGGATTAAGAGTATAATATCTAAATGAATATAGTCTCCTCAATCTGAAGCTCAGATTACCACAGTTTGTAGTTTAAATAACAAAATTTTAGTCCCATACTCTAATGAATAAAAATTTAAAAATACTGAACAAAATGTTAACAAATGTTATTATTTACTATTACTGTTCTATTATTACTAATTTACATTTATGCCAGGAATGCAAGGATGGTTAAATATTAAGAAATCTTTTTTTTCATTCCTTTGATTTTGCTTCATTGTTTCTTGATTTCTCATGAAATCATCAGTTTCTAGATGGTCAATTCTGATTTTGAAGACCTGATTTTCCTCTGTCAGTTTTTGGTTCTCTTTTTTCAATTGACTCATTTTTTCTTACATTACTTTCCTTTCTTTTTGCATCACTTTCATTTCTCTTTCCCACTTTTCCTCTGTCTCTCTTAATTGGTTTTGAAGTTCTTTGTGAGTTCTTCCAGAATCTGTATCCAATTTGTATTTTTCTTTTTGAGTCTGTTTCCTTTGTAAGCTTTTGATCTCACTCTGATCTTGATCAGGTCAGAGACTGTGTATTTGATTCAATCAGGCACACCCTTGATCATCCTGTCTTGGACTTCCACCCTGAGTGTTAGGCAAAAAGATCAGTATGTAGTGCTTAATATTTAGTACTATCATCCACCCCAAGGTGTGAATTAGGTTCTTGTCCCAAGACCAGACTAGATATAGTTATAAGCACTTTTCTAAGTACTTTACAAATATTATTTCATTTGATCCTCACATGAGTCTGGGGAGGTAGTTGCTCCTTAGTCCTATTTTATAAATGAGATAGATATTAGTTAAATGACTTGCTTAATGTCATAAGGTTTGTAAGTATCTGAGGCAATAGTCTAATTCAGGCCCTCCTAAAACCAGGCTCAAAAGGCTCAATGTTCTTTTTTCTGTCCAACCTAATTTCCTCAATAAATAAGACAAGAAAACAAAATTAAGGAAAATCATATATAAAATTGAATCAAAATATTTACTTTTTGTAGATGAGATGATGAAGTCTGTCAATTTCTGAAGCATAAATTTTTATGCTAAAAATTTAACAGTTGGGTCGTCTAAATCAGCTTGAGCCAGACCTAACAATTCTGTATATAAAAAAATGCTGTTTCAGGATTTCAGTATTTTTACGAATGTAAAAGGGTCCTGAGACCAAAAAGTTTGAGAATTAGTGACATATTGAAATCATCTAGATGAGTTTTTAATGAGAGATCAAATGGGAATAATGCCCATTTTAATATGGAAAGAGATCAGATGATGATAGATTTAGAATAAGAAGTGACAAATTCCTTCTAAACTAATGACCTCGTTTAATGAATAAGGAAACTGCGGTGACAACTAGGGCAATTATTTGTTAAGTTTGCTTAGACAGTTCACAAGTGGGACTTAAACCTTAAGTAAACAATCCATTAAATCATAATTTCTACTTGATATGATCAGTGAAGATATCTGAAGAAAGAACTGAGAAAAGTGCATTGGGTGATAGAAGAAGAATTAAGAGACAATTATTGTTCTAAGGCTGCAAACCTAAATGTTTAAAGGGATTTTTGGTGTACATGCTAAAAATTGGGAAAATTAGGTTGCATGAGTTTTTTGTAGAGGATGTAATGACTTCTATTTTGGCCACATTGAATTGGACATATATGCCTTTCTTTGAAAACTAGAAATGAAGATGTTCAAGAGGCAGTTGATAGTATAAGATGGAGTTCAGGATGTAGATAAAATATTTTTTTTTTTTGGAATTTAGTAGGATAACAAAAGAGTAAGTTAATTTAGATAGAATTGTCATTTTATTTTATTGGCTCAGTCTAACCATAAACAAAGAACAATTCTCCAGTTATTTATATCTTTACTTTATTTGTGTAAAAATGTTTTATAATTATTTTCATATAGTTTCTGGTTTTTCTTTGTAGGTAGATTGACAAGTCCTCAATTTTATCTACAATTTTTTAAGTGAAATTAATTTTTCTATCCCTTCCTGCTAGACTTTGTTGGCAATATGAAAAATGCTGATAATTAATGTGGGTTTATTTTATATTCTGCAACTTTATTGATGCTGTTCTGAACAGTCTTTTAGTGGATTCTCTGGCATTCTCAAAGTATACTGTTATATCTTCTACAAAGAGTGATAGTTTTGTTTCCTCAATGCCTTTCATTTTTTTCAAATACTCATACTTTTAATTTTTTACTCTTATTGTCATAGCTAGCATTCATAGTACAATAATGACTTTCTTGCCACACCTCTAATCTTATTGGAAAGGCTTATATCTCATCCTCAGTATAGATGAGGCTTATTGATATCTTAAATAGATGCTATCTGCTAGTTAAATAAAGCTCTATTATTTCTACATTTTCTAGTGTTTTAATAGGTTGTGTATTTTGTCAAAATAATTTTCTGGGAGGCAGCTGGATGGCTCAGTGGATTGAGAGTCAAGCCCAGAGACAGGAGGTCCTGGGTTCAAATCTGGCCTTAGAAACTTCCTAGCTGTGTGACTGTGGGCAAGTCACTTAACCCTCATTGTCTAGCCCTTATCACTCTTCTGCCTTAGAACAAATACATAGTCTTGATTCTAAAATGGAAAGTAAGGGTTTTTAATGAAAAAAAAAAGAATTTTCTCCATAGATTGAATTTTCTCCATAGATTGAATTAATTATTTGATTTTATTATTTTGGTTATTTATGTAGACAATTGTGGCAATAGTTTTCCTAATATTGAACTAGTCCTTCATTCTTTGGACAAATCCCATATCATTATATTGTAAGATCTTTGTGATATGTTATTGTTAATGTTTGATTTAATTTTTTGCAACAATATTCATTAGAAAAATTGTTCTTTAAATGTTTTCTAGAACTCATATGTTAATTTATATAGTCTAGGTATTTTTTTTTCCCCTAAGAGATGTCTCAGTGAAAAGTGAAGAACATTTTTCTCGCTTTTTTGGGGGGGAAGGGGGCTGCAATATGGTTCATATGGAAATATACTTTGCATGATTTCATATGTATAATCAATATCATTTGAGAAGGCTAACAAATGATATTGATTATACATATGAAATTAATTTCAAAATAAATAGATAATAAATGTATTTTTTAATTCAAGAAAAATTATTTCTTGTGATTTCCAAATTATTTCCTGTAATTATTTTTAAACTTTTTTTGTCAAGAAATCTCCTATAAATGTCCTTCTATAAATAGTTGATAATTATATTTTCTTCTCTCTTCCCTTAATATATTTGTAGCATCTACATTCATAGTTTATCTAGGTTAGGTATTCATTTGAAAATTATAGTATTAGTGAAATGTTAATTAAATTTGATTTCTTCCTAAGAATTGTTCTGATTTTCCAAAGTATTTGCTAATTATTGAGACTTTATCCTCGTAGTTAGGGTAAATTAATTGAATGTTATACATTATTTGATTGCTATGGGATTGTATACTTAATAAATTTCATTAATCAACTTTTCTATATTTAATCACTACAATATTATTTTAATTATTGACTTATTAAATGTGTTATAGTTTGAGATCTGGTACTTCTAGGACCTCTTCCTGTTATGTCCTGAATGACTCACATAAAGACCACTCCTCCTAACCTTATAAGACATTGTCTTATCCCGAGAAAAATATCTGACATAACATTAATTTATTATTGTTGTATAGTGTTGAGCCATTAATTATTTCCTTAAAGAGAATTTCAAAATTTTATTTACATGTTATGCCTTCAATGTATCTTATTAACAGATATTTTCTGAATCCTGTATTTATATTGAATAGGAATCCTTTTCTCTGATTTCTTTCTGGTCTTTTTATCGCAAGATAGGATTTTGTTTTTATATTTTGCATCCTTTTGATCATCATAGAACAAAATAGGAATCTATCACTGTATTACAAACTAAAAAGGATTGATGCATTTTCACATCCTGCAGGGCATGCTGGTAAATGTTTAACAACTGCATCTTTGTAAAAGCAAGATACACTCATAAGTTTAATCTCCCATTATTTTCTCCATCCCCTTCCAGATCTCTATAATCAACAAAATAATGATTCAAGACCTAATTTGAAGCTTTTTTTTTTAAATTTTACATGGTAGATGATTATTCAGATATACTCTTGACTGGAGTACACAACACAAAACCACCAGGAATCCTGTTTTTTCTCAAGCATGATACTAGCTTGAAGTATTAGATTGATTCCAACTGGTAACTCACTTCACTAGACTCCACAAATGGACTACGCTATTATTCTTTTATTGGAAATGCTTTATAATCTGGTGGAAAGAAGAGAGGAATCCCATTCATCCTATTTAATTCATTTTAAAAATCACATATGGGAAAATACAATTTCTTCCCCACTTCCCCCAAAGCTTATCTTGATTACCAGACTTTATATACATCATAGAAAAATTCATGGAGGAAATAAAATGAATAATGCTATGTTTCAATATGCATTTAGATTTTGTCAGTTACTTCTAAAGCAATAGATTGCCTTTTTCATCATGAGTTCCTTGGAGTTTTCCTGGATCCTTGCATTATTGATGATAATTAAGTAATTCAGGGTTGAATATCATATGTTATTGCTATTACTGTATGCAATAATCTGATGGTTCTACTCGCTTCACTTCATGTAAGTCATGCCAGGTTTTGTGTGTGTATGTGTGTGTGTGTGTGTGTGTGTGATCATCTTGTTCACAATTTCTTATGGTGCAGTAGTATTCCATTACAACCATATGCCTTAACTATTTCAGCCATTCCCCAATTGATGGATATCTCTTCAATTTCCATTTCTTTACTACCACTTTAAAAAATGCTATAAATATTTTTGTACAAGCAGGTCCTTTACCCCAATTTTTTATCTCTTTGGGATTCATGTCTGGAAGTGGTATTTCTAGGTCAAAGTGCATATAGTTATATTTGGGCATGTTTCTAAATTGCTTGTCAGATTGGTTGGATTAGTACGTAGCTCCACCAATAATATATGTCTCAATTTTTTTCACATCCCCTACAACATTTGTCATGCTTTTTTTGTCATATTGTGCTGTTTGATAGGTGTGACAGTACCTTAGAGTTATTTTAATTTTCATTTCTCTAATTAATAGTGATTTGGAACTAAATAGATAAATGAATCAAGTTCTCTGGTCTAAAAGGCCTCTTTATTGAGCTTCTAATTTTTCAGCATTTGTCATATATTCTAAATTACTCGTCTGGTTTTCCTTTTCCCTTTTTTGACTTCTTTCATTTCCACTGGGGCATAAATATTCCAAAGGCCAATTTTTGTGTGTTTATTTTTGAAACTGTGGAAGCCCAGCCTCAAACCCTACTAAAAATAAATTCAGCTGTCTTTTAATCCTTAATTTTGTCCTTTAGGAACAAAAGTAGTGTCCTTAAATTTAGATTGGTGGTGTAGTTCTCTTCCACACCCTTATTACTATTATCCCTTTCTATTGGGGGGATATACAGAATTGGTGATCATTTCATATGGTGGAATAAGTACTCTGTTTCTTCTGTTTTTTTTTTAATATTGTGAATACAGCTTAAATGGCTCAAAAATTAGTGTAAAATTCATGTTATCAAACTTTTGGCATTGGATATATTCATGAAGAATAACTACCCAGTCTTTTTAACCATTACCATGATCTTCTTCCTGGTGGATTTATGGGAGGATAAGTTCATCTGTAATAATAATTAAAAAAAAAACTTTAACTGATTCCCCAGCACATGTAGCTTATTAATATTTACAACTTACATTCCCCATAATAATTATGAAGTAGTTAGTGAAAGTATTGCTGTCTCCATATTAGAGATGAAGAAAATAAATAGCTTTAGAAATGATATCTCTATCAAAACCAAGAAGTTATGCCAAACTTCACTGATGAAGTTACCAAGATCTCTCATTCTTTAGTCATTGATAGACATCCTACAATAACCAGCTACTTGTTACTAAAATATTACTTTTCTGGTCCCTAAACCAATGTTATTAAACTGTCTTTCAAAAACCTAATTGTGTTTTCAGAAGGGGAAGCAAGACAGATAGGTGAGAGCCATATGCGGTAGAGTCGTGCCTCTTTGAAGAATATAGGAGAGCCAATGTGGCAAAGTAGAGGCACAGAAAGCTTGACCCTCTCTGAGTATCCTCTTCAACCCACCTTAAAATAACACTTCAAGATGAATGACAGAACCAAAAGGGGAGTGGAGTGAAGAAATTATTCTGTAGAAAACAATTTGGAAGATACGGAGAGAGAGTCTGGTACACTAGGGAGAGAGGGGAGAGTAAACCATAGCAAGGCTATTCAGAACATGCAACAATGCCATATGAAGGAGTATCAATGCAAATCAACAGCCACCCCGCCCCAACCCTAACTCTACTGCTCTAGCTTCTAAACCTGACTCGAAGCGAACCTAGAGACTCAAACCCCGGCTAAACCAATAGCAGAGCACTGCTACATTGACCTGATGGAGTTCCAAGTCCTAGCACTCACCTGAAGGCCCCAAGAAATACTCCAAGGCAGTCTTCAGTATGTCTAGCTGGTTCAAAGGGGAGGTTCAGAGTTCCTGTCACTCTATTCCTCCTCAGCAATTACCATGCCCACTTCTCCTTCCTTTCTATTCCCACCACCCTTGTCTTATTTCCTAAATAACTAAATTAGTTTTTAGGAGTAATTTTGAGTATTCTGTACCCAAATGAGTATAGTGGGCATCTTTGTTTTATGCCTGATCTTATTGGGAAGGCTTCTAATTTATCTCCATTGCATATGATGCTTGTTGATGGTTTTAGATATATACTGTTTATTATTTTTAGGAAAGGTCCTTCTATTCCTATACTTTCTAGTGTTTTCAATAGGAATGGATATTGTATTTTGTCAAAGGCTTTTTCAGCATCTATTGAGATAATCATGTGGTTTTTGTTGGTTTGCTTTTTGATATGGCCAATTATGTGGATGGTTTTCCTGATGTTGAACCATCCTTGCAATCCTGGTAAAAATCCCACCTGATCATAATGAATAACCCTTGGGATCACTTGCTGGAGTGCCTTTGCTAGTATTCTGTTTAAGATTTTTGCATCTATGTTCATTAAGGATATTGGTCTGTAGTTCTCTTTCTCTGTTTTTGATCTACCTGGCTTTAGGATCAGTAACATATTTGTATCATAAAAGGAGTTTGGTAGAACTCCTTTTTTGCTTATTATGTCAAATAGTTTGTATAGTATTGGGATTAGTTGTTCTTTGAAGATTTGATAAAATTCACTTGTGAATCTGTCTGGTCCTGGGAATTTTTTCTTAGGGAGTTCTTTGATGGCTTGTTCAATTTCTTTTTCTGATATGGGATTATTTAAGTATTCTATTTCTTCTACTGTTAATCTAGGCAATTTATATTTTTGTAAATATTCATCCATTTGACCAAGATTGCTATATTTATTGCCATATAATTGGGCAAAATACTTTTTAATGATTGCCTTGACTTCCTTCGTCTTTGTTAGAAGTGAGGTCTCCCTTTTCATCTTTGATACTGATGATTTGGTTTCCTTCTTTCCTTTTTTAAATTAGATTGACCAGTAGTTTGTCAATTTTGTTTATTTTTTCAAAGTACCAGTTTCTAGTCTTATTTATTAATTTAATAGTTGTTTTACTTTCAATTTTATTGATTTCTCCTTTAATTTTTATAATCTCTAATTTGGTGTTTAGCTGGGGATTTTTAATTTGTTCACTTTCTAGTTTTTTAATTTGCATACCCAGTTCATTGATCTTTGCCCTTTCTAATTTGTTAATACATGCATTCAAGGATATAAATTTCCCCCTGAGCACTGCCTTAGCTGCATCCCACAGAGTTTGGTTGGATGTCTTATCATTATCGTTCTCTTCAATTAAATTATTGATTGTTTCTATGATTTTTTCTTTAACTAACTGGTTTTGGAGAATCACATTATTTAATTTCCAATTAGTTTTTGATTTTCCTGTCCAAGTGCCCTTACTAATTATTATTTTTATTGCATTAAGATCTGAAAAGGTTACATTTATTATTTCTGCTCTTTTGCATTTTTTGCAATGTTTCTATGCCCTACTATATGGTCAGTCTTTGTGAATGTACCATGTGGAGCTGAAAAAAAGGTGTATTCCTTTTCGTCCCTATTTATTTTTCTCCACATATCTATTAAATCTAATTTTTCTAGGATTTCATTTACCTCTCTTATCTTTCTTATTTATTTTTTGGTTTGATTTATCTAGATCTGAAAGAGAAATATTTAGATCTCCCACTAGTATGGTTTTACTATCTTTTTCCTTCTTGAAATTGCCAGTTTCTCCTTTAGAAATTTGGATGCTATACCATTTGGTGCATACATGTTGAGTACTGTTATTTCCTCATTGTCTATACTGCCTTTTATCAGGATGTAACCTTCCCTATCTCTTTTAAACAAATCTAGTTTTACTTTGGCTCTGTCAGAGATCATTATTGCCACTACTGCCTTCTTTTTCTCATTATAAGCTCAAAAAATTTTGCTCAAACCCTTGACCTTAAAACTGTGTATGTCCACCCTCCTCATATGTGTTTCTTGTAGACAACATATGGTAGGATTTTGGTATCTAATCCACTCAGCTATTTGCTTCCATTTTATGAGCAAGTTCATTCCATTCACATTCAGATTTATAATTATCAGTTGTGTATTCCCCAACATTTTGGCGTTCTCTCCTAGTTCTACCCCTTCCTCTTACGCTATTTCCTTTTAAACCAGTGGTTTGTTTTAGACCAGTCCCCCTTGACCCCTCCCTTGATTTACTTCCCTTTCCACCCCCTTCCTTATTCTTCCCCTGTTTTTATTTTTTAAGACATCATGAATTCCTTCCCTTCTCTCCTCCCCTCCCTTTTTTGACCTCCCCACTCCCCTGTTCCCCTTGGTTAATCTTCTGACTTTCTTGGTAGGGTTAGATAGAATTCTATATCCCAATGGATATATCTACGCTTCCTTCTCAGGGTTAATTCCGCTGAGAGTACGGTTTAAATATTACCTCTTAATGCTCTCTTCCTCTCGTTCTTATAATATTATTCATCCCCTCCCCTTCCCATGCTCTCTTTGTGTGATATAGAATATCCTATTTTTCTTATTCATTTAAGTTTCTCTTGATGCCATCTACTTATTCACCCCACCCCTCTTTTCTTCCCCACCCAATCTCATCTTAGACCATTTAGAACTCCAGCCTCTCCCTATGAATAATTCTTCTAATTACTATAATAGTGAATAGTTTTTGAAAATTACCCATAACATTTCTCCATATAGGAATACAAATAATTTGATATTATTAAGGCCCTTAAAGAGGTCAATTTAAGAAAAATAATTTTCTTTCTTTCCACTCTGTTTCTTATTTACCTTTTCATGTTTCTCTTGGTTTTTGTGGCTGGATATCGAACTTTCTATTTAGTCCTGGTATTTTCTGTGCAAATACTTGGAAATCTTCTATCTTGTTGAATGCCTATACTTTCCCCTGGAAGAATATAGTCAGTTTAGATGGGTAGGTGATCCTTTGTTTTAGGCCCAGTTCTCTTGCCTTTCTGAATATCATATTCCAAGCCTTGTGGTCTTGTAGTATGTAGGCTGCCAAGTCCTGTGTGATCCTGATTGGTGCTCCTTGATATTTGAATTGTCTCTTTCTGGCTTCTTGTAATATTTTTTTCTTTTACTTGGAAGCTCTTCAATTTGGCTATTATATTTCTGGGGTTTTTCTTTTCAGGGTCTAGTGTAGAGGGTGATGTATGGATCCTTTCAATGTATTGCCCTCTTGCTGTAGAACTTCAGGGCAGTTTTTCTGATTAATTTCTTTTAGTATGGAGTCCAAATTTCCATTAAATTCTGGTTTTTCAGGAAGACCAATGATTCTCAAATTGTCTCTTCTAGACCTATTTTCTTGATTTGAAAATTTCTCAGTGAGATATTTCATGTTTTCTTCTATTTCATCAATCTTTTGACTTTGCTTTATTTGTTCTTGCTGTCTTGAGAGATCATTGGCTTCTAATTGCCCAATTTTAGCCTTTATAGACTGGTTTTCCTTTTCAATCTGGTCTATCTGGTTCTTCAAGGCTTCTATCTGGTCATTTCTGGTCTTCAGTTTGCTTATCAAGTCATTTGATTTCTGAGCTTCACTTTCTAATTGTGAAATTCTATCTTTTAAACTGTCATTTTCTTGCCAGATCTCTTCCATCTTTCTCATAATCTCAGATTTGAACTCTTCAAAATCTTGTGACCCATTTTAATTTTTTTAACCCTTACCTTCCATCTTGGAGTTAATACTGTGTATTGGATCCAAGGAGGAAGAGTGGTAAGGGTAGGCAATGGGGGTCAAGTGACTTGCCCAGGGTCACACAGCTGGGAAGTGTCTGAGGCCAGATTTGAACCTAGGACCTCCCATCTCTAGGCCTGGCTCTCAATCCACTGAGCTACCCAGCTGACCCCTCATTTTAATTTTTTTACGAAGGTTTGGATGTCTTTAATTATTTGTCCTCCTCTTTTTTCTGTTTTTTTTTTTCTGTGCATAAGTTATCAAGTGTTAGAGCTTTTTTCTTGGTCTTCTTGTTTATTTCTTGGACCTTGCTTGGCATCATGATGTTTTATTTTCCAGAAGTCTGAGTAAGGCAATCTGATTCTTTTTGTATGGAGTTGGGGAGCAGGTTTTTGCCTGAAGCTACTTTGTGAGTCTCTTGGCTTCTCTGGGGACCCTCCTGGGGTCTCTGGTCTAGCTGTTTTCAGGGTCAAGCCCCCATGTCCCATGCTTTCTCCTCCACCTGAGATTTTCCTCTGAGTCTCAGCATGCTGGGCTCTGCTCTTGCCTCTCTCCAGCCCCACTCCCTTGTCCAAGGTCTGAGTTTTCCTGCTTCCTGGGGTCTCTGGTCTAGCTGTTTTCAGGGTCAAGCCCCCATGGTCCTAGCTGGCTATCCAGAGCCTGGAACTTGGCCCACGCTTGCTCCTCCACCTGAGATTTTCCTCTGAGTCTGAGTGTGCTTGGAGCTGCTGCTGCCTCTCTCAGCCCCACTCCCATGTCCACGTCTGAGTTTTCCAGCCACCTGGGATCTCAGGTCTTGCTGCTCTTAGGGGCAAACTCCTAATAGTGACAGCTAGCTTCCAAGGGGCTAGATTTTGTGCCCCTGTTCTCTCTAACTCTGGAGTGCAGCCTCTGACTCTGGTACTGTGGGTGGGGTGGGCGAGGGTTGATCTGCTCTCATTTTTATGGGACCTATTTCATCCCGTTATAGTGTGAAAGTGCCCAAATCCCCATACCTTCAATACTGTGCCCTATTGTGGGGTCCCTTCTTTCACCTAGATTTTTTTTTGTTGTTTTTTGTTTGTTTGTTTTTTGTCCTTTGGAGGTATGCTATATCGATTGGTGAGGAGAGAAAGTCACCCAGCTTCTACTCAGCCACCATCTTAACCTGGAACTCCTCATCATTTCTTATAACAGAATAGTATTCTGTCAGCAATATATGCCACAATTTGTTCAGCCATTCCCCAAATGATGGACATCTTCTCAATTTCCAGTTCCTTGGCACCACAAAAAGAACTGCTATAAATATTTTGGTATAAGTTCATCATTTCCCCTTTTTTATGATTTCTTTGGGATCCAGACTGTTATGATGATAATAACAGATAATTTGGAGAAGCAGATAAATGTGTCAGGGCCAAATAAAGCTTCAAGTCAAGAGTCACAGATTGACAGGCTTCAGTGAGGATAGGAGGGGGCTAAACACTCCTGGATCTCAAACCCCTCCCCCTCTAACAGTTGCTGCTTCAGTTGGGTATAGAGACAGGATAAGATCTTTCTGGTAAGTTTCTGTTATGGCTGAAACCCCAATGATGTTCCTTTTCTTTAATTTATATTCCTCACAGGTCTGATAGATGAGTAAATAGAAGCTAGCTATATAACTATTGAGGACAGAGATGATCTTCTTAAAACTGGATGCAGACAGGATTCAAAGTAGATGTCCAGACTGAGTTGTGAGTATTCCCAAAATAATTTCCAGGCACAGATATTGAAGGTAAAGGTTATATTAGGAAATAACAAGAAAAACTAGAGAGGTTAATGAGGGTCTTAGGATAATGAAAGGTGACCCTGGGCTGTTAGGTTGAAGCTGCACTTCCCCCCCTCACAGGAGGGGATGAAGGCACTTAAATAAAACTGGCTCTCTTGCTATTAATGAATATCTTTACTCTATAATCACTAAATATTTGTTGTATTGAAGTTGATAAAGACAAACCCTATTAAACAGGCTAATCCTTATGTAGAAACCACACTGGCTATGCTACAATGACCTCTCAAGTGATCCCCAAGTCTGGAGTAGTAAGCAGGGTGGTCTGCTCACTTCAACCTCCACAAAGTAACTGTCAATTCTTCTCAACTGCCCCCTCACCCAAAGTTCTCCAGGGGGTCCCCTGGAATTCTGGGTGAGGCTGTCCCTGTATCTTTGCAGGGATTCCATGCTTTCCATCTCCACATAACAGTAAATTCCCCCTCTTCTAGTAGGAATTTCCACTGGAACTTCTGCATGTTTAAGATATTGTAGCACAGATTACCCTGTCTACACTAAACCTAAATCACTTCCTAAATTTCCTATTCCAAACCCCTTAACAGTCTTGCTATGCTATTGCTTTCTATACTATCTACCCCTATCTAAGGAGGGAAAAAGGAATGTATAAACAAGGGAAAAAACAGGTTTTGGAATAAAATACAAGCATCATAACACATGTGACAAATTATCACAAACAGAAATTCCAAAACTGCAACAATTACAAGTTGCAAGCACTATCCCTAAAGCATGCAATGCAAACATCTTTGAAACACATCCAAAGCAAAGATGTAAGAACCTACCTATCTTCTAACACTTGCTCCTAACTCATAAGAAAAGAAATATGGTAAAACTCTATATGCAAAATGTCATAGAACTAAGTTTCCATGTTAGTACCTTACTTAAGCTATTAGTGATATTAATAATCCTAAGTTCTAAATTGTTAGTATATTAATTTCATTTTGTTAGTCATTAATATATGTACACTATATACATTACTTATTCTTATAGACTATAGTGACTCTCCCTGACTAACTGTATTTCAAAGATCCCTAAAGCTATCTTTCCCTATGATGTTAGTAATTCTATCACTATGGGTTAGTAAATATAATACAGGCTATCCACAATGCCTATTTACAGATGGAAGTTACCTTGACGTCTACCAAATCAAAAAACAAACAATGGATCTTTTGATACGTTAGAGATCCTAGGATACCCTTCCCTTATATATAATACATATGTACATATAATACATATATACAGAAGAGACTCTCATTTATCTACATGAGGTCTATATCAAAAAGGTGAACAATCAGTTTGTGTTGTGTCCAAGGAACTAAAGAGTACTAATGTATGCACATACTTACCCTTACTGCAAGGATCTTCTGGCCCACTGGAGAATCACAATTCTTGTGTAGCCATATGTAGTGTAGCATGCAACTACTGTGTGATGTTTCATAAATAACATGATATTGCTGCTCCACGTATTTCTTCCTTCCAGTCCACTTCCTGCACAGTACTTAATAAAGATTACAACACTCTTGTGATTGTCCATTCCTTGGTGCTGCCTCTGCTGTGAATTTCTGCAGCTTCTAGCTTCTGTGTTCTTCGTTTCTTCCTCTGTACTGCATGCATACTTGTCTGCCGTCTATCATCTTGTCTGATGATTGACTTGTCACCTTCTTAATCAGGAACATTAGTTGTTGTGATGTAATTGTGTTAACTTTGTGTTGTTTTGTGTTGCAAAAATTTTTTTGCAGTTTTTTTCTTCTTGTTTGTTTTCCTTTTTAGAATTTCAAGCAGTTCATTCATTTTCATCATAACTGTCTGTTTGCTGTGGATCTGGCAGTGCATTCATTTCATTTTGCTCTATGTCAGGAGGATCTTCATGATGTTCTTCACATATAACATGTTCTTTAACAGGCTTCACATGCGTAATGTGGAACCACGGGTCTCTATTCTCAACTTTCACACAAGTTGGGCTAGTTAACAGCACCTGGAAAGGCCCGACCCATTTAGGGTCCAGAACAGATTTTCTTGTAAAGTTCCTTATATAGACCATGTCTCCCAGTTTAAGCTGATGTAAGCTAAAGTCTAAAGGAACTCTCTGGGTTAACAAACCAAGTTTGTGCAATTCATCCAGTCTCTTTTTCAAAGCTTTTATATATCTATATAGCTGACACTCAGCTCCAATGTATGATAAGAGAGCTGACTTCTGGGATGAACTATGCCATGGAGCGTGCCCATACAGGAGTTCATATGGTGACAATCGTGTGTCACTACAGGGTTGACTTCTTAAATAAAAAAGAACAATGGGGAATGCTTGTACCCATTTCAGATGGCTTTTAGAACACACTTTCCCAATGAGAGTTTTATTTTTTTTATTTATTTAATCTTATTACATATTTCAATTTGCCCTGAGGATGAGGGGTGATAGACTGGATATAAACTTCTCTTTATCCCCAAGGTCTTATAAATCTCATGCAAGACGTTCTGGGGAAAGTGTCATCCATGGTCCGAATCTATTCTAGCTGCTACAGAAAATCTCGGAACTATCTCTCTCAGAAGTGTCTTCACTACAAAGGCTGCATTGTTTTTCTTTGCAGGGAACACTTCTGGCCATCGAGTCAACCTGTCTATGATGACTAGGGCATATTTGTAACCTTGACAATTGGGCATTGATATATAATCAATCTGCAAGCACTCAAACGGGGTATATGCCAATTGTCTGCCTCCTAGTCCCTTAATTCTGGTCATGCCCTGATTGTATTGTAAGCAAACCTTGCATTTCTGGCATGTTCTAATTGCACAAGTGGATATACCAGGAGCCGTCCAGTGCCTTTGAATACCATCCACTAAGGATTGGGTCCCATAATGGCCTTTGGCATGTAATGCATTACATAGGGTATTATATAAAGATTTGGGAGAATGGGTTTGTCCTCACTAGAAAATCATACACCTCTCACTAATTTGGCCCCTAGATTTTCTACCCAGTGCTTCACTTCCCTCTGGGAGTATGCCTGTTTTAGATCTGCTTCATCCACCAAGGAGAAGTTCAACACATGGATAGGGCCAAATTGGGCACCGAATTTGGCAGTTATATCTGCCCTCCTGTTTCCTAATGAGACTTCATCCACACCCTTTTGATGTGACCGGCATTGCATCACTGCCACTTCCTTAGGTAACTGGACAGCTTTCAGGAGTTGGTTTATATGGCTCCCATAGGCTATCTCCTTCCCACCAGCAGTTATATATCCCCGATATTTCCAAATTTGGCCTGTGCAATGTACTACATTAAATGCATATTTACTATTGGTCCAAACGTCCAACCTTTGACCCTGGCAATTTCTAAAGCTCTGGTGAGACTCAGGATTTCAGCCCCTTGAGCACTCATGGACTTTGGTAGAGCTGCATACCATAAAGTCTCATCTTGAGTTACTACAGCTGCACCTGTATAGTGTTCTCCATCTACCACAAATGCAGAACCATCAGTAAACAAAGTGAGATCGGGAGAGACCAAAGGAATATTGGGCAGGTCATCTCTCATTTTCTGAAACATGTCCAAGGTTTCTGCACAGTTTTGGATAGGTTCCCCTTCTAATGGTAAGTCTGGCATTAGTGTAGCTAGGTTGATCTCCTTACAATGATGGAAAGTTAGGTTCTCATTGCCCAGCAACACAATTTGATACTGGGATAAGCATTGGGATGTAAACCTTGCAGGTTGCTGTTTTTTCAAGATGGTATCTATTTGATGAGGAGAGTACAGCATAATCCTGCATCCCAAAACCAGATCTGAAGATTTCTTAACCATTAGGGCAGCAGTTGCAATTGCTCTCATACATGGTGGCATCCCTCTAGACACAACATCTAACTGGGAGCTATAATAGGCTGATGGTCTGAACTGATCCCCAAGAGTTTGCATCAATACTGCACTGGCTATTCCCTTGTCCTCATGCACAAACAGGTGAAATGGTTTTGCATGGTCAGGGATTCCAAGTGCAGAACTGGACAATACCACTGTTTTCAGTTTTTCTATAACATGCTTGTGCTCCCGTGTCAGTTTTAAAGGTTCTGAGACAGTGTTCCTAGTCAAGTCTGTTAGAGGTTTTGAAATCAGACTATAACCAGGTATCCACTGCCTACAGTAACCCGTGATACCTAATATTGCACGGAGCTGCTTCTTGGTCTTAGGCATGCACAGCTTCTGTATATGTGCAACTCTCTTTTGGGAAATCCGTCTTATACCCTTTGCCAACACGAAGCCGAGGTACTCTACTCGTGGTAACACCCACTGAATCTTATTTTTGGAAATTTCGTGTCCCCTTTTGCATAGCTCTTGCAACAGATATTTGCTGTCCCTTTGACAGATTCAAACACTTGGTGACATTAGCAAAAGGTCATCCACATAATGTACTAGCTTGCTCTCAGTGAATATGATGGACTCAAGATCTCTGCAGGATTTGACAAAAGATATTTGCACTTTTTGAGAAACCTTGTGGAATTCTTGTCCAGCAGAGTTGTTTTCTCTCACAGGAAAATGCAAAAATCTTCTGACTGGACTCATGCAGGGGTACAGTAAAATATACATAGCACAGGTCAACGACCGTGAACCAAGCCGCAGTACTTGGAATCTCGGCGATGATATTTGCCGGACTAGGTACCACTGCATGTCCCTTCTTAA
Source organism: Gracilinanus agilis (assembly GCF_016433145.1). Classification (NCBI taxonomy): domain Eukaryota; kingdom Metazoa; phylum Chordata; class Mammalia; order Didelphimorphia; family Didelphidae; genus Gracilinanus; species Gracilinanus agilis. The sequence goes on from NC_058130.1 coordinate 257,731,386, forward strand.
CAAAATTGTTCACTGCTCTAAGATCCTGCACAAAACGGCATTGTGTCTTGCCATTTGGATCTTTCTTTGGCTTCTTAATGGGTAAAATTGGTGTGTTGTACTCGGATATAGTGTAGACCAAAATGCCTTGTTCCAAGAGACTTTGGATAATGGGCCTGATACCCTCTGTGGCCTCTTTGCTCAACTTATACTGATGGATTCTAGGTGGAGTATCCTCTTTCACCTTGATTTTAACTGGGGTGGCAGATTTTAAAATTCCCACATCGGTTGAATGCTTAGCTCAAACTGCCTCTGGGATATCTTCTGGTTATTCAAAGATACTCTCCTTATGTTGTTCCTCCTCATCACCCTCCACTTGCCCTAGGAATAGCAAGGGATGGTGGTTGAGTGACTGTTTGGGTAAGTGTAGGAATATCTGTCCTGACCTATCACACTGGATAGTGGCACCTAATTTACAAAGAACATCCCTCCCCAGGAGATTGGATGGACAACTGGTATCAACAAAAAAGAATGATCTAACGTCATTGGGCCTATTTTCACCATCTTAGATCTTAGCTTGGGCACCAACTCCATTTGCCCAGTGGCTCCTTTTACTCTCACAGACCCCATTAGTGCACAATTTTAATAAGAGCAGGATAGATTTGATCTCCTATTGTCACCATAACCAAAGGTTCCCTGTCTTTAGCTGTCTGATCAACAGGTACCAAAGGTGTTTCTATCTCTATGTCCCCCAAATCCCACTGATCTTGTTCTAGGACTTATGTCTGTGCTGGCTCAGGATTCTGTGAGTGTAATGATGGTAAGTCTCCTTCAAAAATGGCTTGTTGGACTGCCAATGCAAGTGATCCCCAAGTCTGGAGTAGTAAGCAGGGTGGTCTGCTCACTTCAACCTCCACAAAGTAACTGTCAATTCTTCTCAACTGCCCCCTCACCCAAAGTTCTCCAGGGGGGTCCCCTGGAATTCTGGGTGAGGCTGTTCCTGTATCTTTGCAGGGATTCCATGCTTTCCATCTCCACATAACAAGACCCAATAGTGGTATTACAGAATCAAAGAGTATGCTCAGTTTTATGATTTGTTGAGCGTAGTTCCAAATGGTGCTCCAGTGTGGATGGATCAGTTCACAACTACATTAGCAGTGTGCATTAATATCCCAAATTTGCCTGATCTACTATAACATTCATCACTTTTCTTTGCTGTCATATTGGCCAATTGTTTTAATTTACATTTTTATTATCAAGAAAGATTTAGAATATTTTTTTCAGATGATCATTGATAGCTTTGATTTCTTCATCTGAAAACTGCTTGTTCATATACTTTGACCATTTTTCAACTGGGGGAATGGATTTTGGAAAATTAAATGTATTTTTAAAAATATAAAAATAATATGGTTACTTGGTTAAATTTAGATATGTCTATTTGTGTTTCTTAATATTCTGTATGTGTATACATGAATCTTTGAGAAGAGTTTCATGTGGCAAATGCAATTCTTAAAATCCTAAGGTGTAGCATTCAGTAGAGTCATGGTGTGCCACAAAGTTCATTTTAGCTACTTCCTTGAAAATATCTTCTGAATTGTTTTCTATTCTCTCAATTATGTCTATCCCAGATAGTTTAGGAGCTTTAAAATCTAATGTATTAACATGGCAAGGTGACTTGTTAATGCCACACAGTCATTCAATAAAAATTTATTAAAATCCATTATATGTGGAATATTATGCTAAATGTTGGTAAAAAGCAAAGCAAAAATTAAACAAAACTAAACTAAAGTAATAAACAGCTACAATAATGGCCAAAATAATCCCTGATCTAAAGACCTTCACAGTGTAATAAGGGCATTCAAATGCAAGCAACTATGTACATATTAGGTATATAAAAAATAAATGAAAGATAATTAAAGAAGAAACTAAAATTAAATTAAAATAAAAATAAAAATTAAAGTGGGTGATTGAGGAAAGTTTCTACCAGAATTTTGCATTTTTTTAACATTTATTAATATTCATTTTTAACATGGTTACATGATTCATGCTCC
>NC_058130.1:257738400-257772250 GCF_016433145.1 Gracilinanus agilis
TTTCTACTTGCTCAATTCTAGCCTTTAGGGATTGATTTTCGGCTATAATCTTTTGGTTTTCGGCCATAATCTTCTGGTAATCGGCCATAATCTTTTGGTTTTCGGCCATAATCTTCTTGTTTTCAGCCATAATCTTCTGGTATTCCTTTTCAATCTGGTCATTTCTTGTGTTCAATTTGCTTATCAGTTCATTTGGTTTCTGAGCCTCGCTTTCCAGTTGCAAGATTCTACCTTTTAAGCTGTTATTTTCTTGCCAGATCTCTTCCATTTTCCTCAGAATCTCAGATTTGAACTCTTCCATAGCTTGTGAGGAGTTTTCCTTATTTGGGGAGGGTCTGGATGGTTGTTTGTTCTCCTCCTCTGTTTGCTCGGTTGTCTGGATTTTCTCTGTGTAGAAGCTGTCGAGTGTTAAAGACTTCTTTTTTTTGTTATTATTCTTTCTCTTCTGAATTTCCTGTAACTGATTAGCCATCATTAGCCCAGCAGCTTCTCAGGTTTATCCTCGCTCTCTGTGTCTGTCTGAGATCTATTGGCTCCTGAGGTCTGAGTTCTAGTTTTTTCCAAGGTCAAGCCCCCTGGTGGATTCCCTTGCTTGATCCTCTGCAGGAGGTTTCTTTACAAGTCTCAGGGCGCTGCTTCCACAGTCGTATACCCGTCTGCACTGGTTCCCCACTTAGGCTTTAGTTCCTGTCTGTGTTTGCCTCCACCCACGCCTCTGCCAGCCCCACGCCTCTGCTCAGCGGGCGCGCGCCCAGCGTCCACTCTCTGCTCCCGCGCGCTCAGATTTCGCGTGCGTTCTTGACTTAATGGGGTCCTAAGTCTTGCTGCTCTCAGGAACAGGTCCCGGAGCTGCCGATGACTCAATGGGTGCCCCAAACTTGCTCTATTTCTTTTTAGCTGGGTTCGGAGCTATAGGTGAGTGTGGAGGGGGTGGGGGTGGGGCGGTTGCTCAGCTTGCGATTGAGTGAGAGCCCTTTTTAGCCTGGAACTGTCTCGATTCCACGTACCTTCCACGCTGTGCCCTGTTGTGGGGTTCCTCCGTTCGTCTGGACTTGTTTTTATGTCCCCTTGAGGAGTTTTGTGTGTTTCGGTCAGGAGAGGTTAAGAGCTGCTTCTTACTCTGCCGCCATCTTAACCCGGAACTCCAGAATTTTGCATTTTAAGAGGGATTGAAGGAATTCAACAAACCCAAGAGGAGAAGACAAGGACTCAGTGAATTTCAGGTATGGGGGTACAGGCAGGGAAAATGTATGGAGTCAGATGTAGCTTTTCTGTAATGGACAGTTAGAATTCTAATATCACTGGATCACAGAATACTTGGAGGAGAATAAGGTATAAGAATTCTAAGAAAGTAGGAGGGAGTTGAGTTATGAATTAATTTGAATGGCAAGGAAAGGAATTTTATTTTCTTCTAAGTTAATAAGGAGCCTATGGAGTTGATTGAATTGGGGGCAAGGTTTGAAATTATCAAACGATCTTTAGTAATAAAAATTGACAGCAGAGTAGAAGTTGGTTGCATTGGAAAGAAACTTTATACAAGGAGAACAATCACATGGTTATCACAAAATTCCAGATGTAATGACACCAAGGTAATGTCAGAGAAGAGAAGGGGACATTTGAGAGATATTATGTAGTTTAAAAGAATAGGAATGAGCAACAGATTAAATATTAGCAGTGAAAGAGAATTAGGAGTTGAGAATGGAACCTGGTTGTGAATCTATTGGACAGGGAGGTTTGTGATGCCCTTAATAGTAATAAGAAAATTAGGAAGAATGTAGAGTTTTGGAGGGATAGATAAACATTTCATTTTTGGTCATATTGAGTAAGATAGTTAAAGCACTCAGCTAATATGTGTCGGATCAAGAATAAATGAAAGAGGAAGTTTAGTGCAAAGAGGTGATCCATAGAAAGTACAATGATAAATCTAAGAATGGAGGAATGTGCAGGAGTCACTAGTGCAATGAAAAAGGTTATGTTTACTGTCCACAATTCCATAACCACATAATCTAGTTAGTTACAAAGTTTCAGAAGCACTAGCTTTTGATACTACTATATTTCTTAACATAATTATTTAAAAGCCTGCTTAAGAATAGTTTTTTTTTCCTGTAATGCTATTTTGTTGGTGCCTGGGGAGAAGGAAAAACTGCTCTTTAAAAAGCTTTTAAACAACAATTAAAGCAATAAGCAATCTGAAAAAGCCATTTTTCTCTCACCATACTTTTCTCTACTCAAATAGTGGTTTTGTTGGAACTTATATCCAGCTATAAGAGAAAAGATTGATTTAAAGAACTCTACTGTAGTGTGGACAAACAAAAAAATGTCAAATACATATTGTCTTCTTTATCTGGATAATGTAGATCACATATGTTAAAGAAAAAATTGCAAAAACAATAGATCTTTCTCCCTCAAGGAAACCACAGTAATGTGACACCATGATAAAAAAAAATGAGGATAAAGCCAAAATATTCATTACTAGATATTTTTAATTTCTACTAACTATTACCAACAAAAGAAAGAATTAACTAAAGAATTACATATTGAACTAAAAAAATAAAAAATATTGGAAAATATAAATTTTGGAAATCCAAAAGTATAAACTACATTGAACAAAATAAACTAACAACTAGATAGTGAAGATGTTCCCTACTATTTAATATCATACTAGAAATATTAATTCTAGCAAAAGATAAGAAAAATACATTAATAGGATAAAAATAGTCAATTAAGAGACAAAACTATCACTCGATGCCAATTTTATATTTAAAAGAACTGTCTAGAATCAATTAAAAAACTAGTTATAACAATTATTAGCATTAGGGAGTAAGATCTATAGGATATACTATAAACCTATATAAATCATTAACATTGCTATACACTACTAAAAAATACTAGTGGGAAGTGATAGAAAGAGAAATTCCATTTAAAATAACTGCAGACAATATACAATACTTCTTAAAAAAAACCTTACCTTCTTCCTTTAAATAATTATTGTATATTGGTTGCAGGGCAGGAAAGTGGTAAGGAATAGGCAACTGGAGCTAAGTGAGTTGCTCAGGGTCACTCAAATAAGAAATATCTTAGTTCAGATTTGAATACAGGACTTCTGAATTTCAATCCCCTGAGCCACCTACCCCCTCTCTCCTGCAATGTATGATACTTTTGATTCTACCTGAAAAGACAATATAGACCAAGGACAATATGAACAATATAATAAAATATTTTCCATACATACATATATATTTAAACAATTTGAAAAATAGTCATTATTCATGGATACTCAAAGCCTACATTTAAAAAAAGATAATTCTGTCTAAATGAATTAGCTTATTCTGTGCCAAACCAAACTACTAAAGGCCTACTTAAAAGAGCTTGAAAAAAATCAGATGAAGAATAAAAGGCCAGTGATATCTAGGGAACTCATAAAACAAATATAAAGGAAGGAAAGCAGCAGTGTTAAATTTTGAAATAAATTACAAAATTATAATCATCAAAACCACCTGTTACTGGATAAGAAATAAAGTAGTGGATCAATGGAATAGATTAGGGCCACAATATTTGATAGTTAATTACACCAATAATCTAGGATTTGATAAACTCAAAGATCCATGCTTTTAAGTTTAGTAAATATTGTTGGGAAAACTGCAAAGCACTTTGGCAGAAATTAGTCAAAAATCAGTCTCTGAAACTATAAACGCCAAGATAAGGTCAAATTGGATAAATGTTTTAGACATAAAAGATGATATCAGAAGTAAATTGGGGAAGCATTAAAAATTGTATCTGTCAGATATACTGATAAGTATAGAGTCTGTGACAAAACTAAAGATAGTTTGGATTACAGAAATAAAGGAAAGGATGATTTTTTTTGACAAAGGATAAAAAGTTTTGGCAAAAACAAAAGAAATCCATCAAAAATTCAAGGGAAAACAAAAACTAAGGGAAAAATACAGCAAATTTTTTATGAAGGTCTTTTTTAAGCATATAGGGAGCTGAGTCAAATTTATAAAAATAAAAGCTATTCCCCAGTTTAAAAATTGTTCAAAGGTATATGTAGGAAGTTTTCAGAAGAAAAAAAATCAAAGCTATCAATAGTTACATTAAAAAATTCCTCTCAATCACTGCTGATTATAGAAATGTACATTAAAATAACACTGAGGTACTAAATTATACCCATTAGATTGCTTAACATGACTGAAGAAGAAAATGACAAAATCTGGGGGAAATGAGGAAATATTGGTACACTAATATACTGTTGGTAGAGTTGTGATCCAGTCCAACCATTCTGGAAAACAACTTGGAACTATGCTCAAAGAGATTTAAGACTTTTCATACCCTTTAACCGAGTAATACCAATATTTGGTTTTTATATTCCAAAGAGATCAAAGAAAAGGCAAAACGACCTATTTGTAAAAAAAAATTTTTATAGTAGCTTTTATTCTTGGTAACAAAAATTGGAAATCAAGGTGATAACCAGCAGGTGGAGAATGGCTGAACAAGTTATGGCATCTAATTGTTATAGAATTCTGTTGTGTCATAAGAAAAGATGATCCTGGGGCAGAGTTAAGATGGTAACTTAGTAGCAGCAAAAGCTGAAACCTCTCTGACAATCTTTCCAAACCAATCTTTAAGAAGTGTCTCAAAACTTCAGGAGTCAAAATCAAGAACAAAATGGAGTGAAGGGGATCCCCCCTGAATACAATTTGAAAGGTAGGCAGACAGAGTTGATTTTCACAGGATAAGGGAGAATTGGAAGCAAAACTGTACACAGAGAAGTACTGGACAACTACACACCCCACCTACTGTGCAAGGTTCTACAACTCGGCATAGGTTAACTTTTGGATGTTGGGACATGGGCTAAACCAACAAAAGACTCACCCTTTGAAGTAAAAGGCCTTGACACCAGCCTGAAATGGAGCCTAGAAGTTCATTTCAGTAGGTCATTTCAAGTCTGCACTGCCATGGTGAAGATCTAGCCTCTGAGCAAAACAGCTCACAGTTCAGTTTCCTGTAAACCAGCAGCATGGGTGACAATCAGCAGATTTCAGAATTACCATTTAACAAGTAAAGAAAGAAAAAAGCTCAGAAAATGAGAAAAAAAAGCAAAAGAAACATTTAACCCTCAAAATTTTCTTTGGTGACAAAGAGCAAAGCACAGAACCAATAGAGGATGATGAGATCCAAGCAACCACATGCAAAACTTTAAAAAAAACAAAAAACAAACAGGAATTGGTCACAATATCTGGAAGAACTCAAAAAGGAATTCAAAAATCAAATAAGACAGGTCAAAGAAAAGCAAGAAAAAGAAAGGAAAGTAAAGCAAAAAGAAAATAACTGCTTCAAAGGTAAAATTGGTTAACTGGGGAAAGAGGCACAAAAACCCAATGAAGAAAAGGTTTTTTTTTTAAGAAACAAAATTGAACTTCTGGAAAAGGATTTTAAAAATCCAGTGGAGAAAAGAATGGATCAAATGGAAAAGGGGAAACAAATGGTCATGGAAGAAATTAGTTATTTAAAAATTAGAATTGGGTAAATAGAAGATGATGAATTTATGAGACATCAAGAAACAATAAAACAAAATAAAAGAATGAAAAAATGCAAGAAAATATGAAATATTTCATTGAAAAAACAACTGACTTGGAAAAACAATTCAGGAGAGACAATTTAAGAATTGTTGGATTACCTGAAATTTATGACCAAAAAAAAAAAAAAAAAGCAAAGTCATGTTTCAAGAAATTATCTAAGAAAACTGTCCTGATATTCTTGAACAAGGGTGTAAAATAAAAATTGAAAGAATCCACAGTTCACCTCTTACCATAGCCAAATAATAACTCCTAGGAATGTTATAGCCAAGTTCAAGAGGTCCTAGGCCAAGGAGAAAATAAAGGAATCATCCAGAAAGAAATAATTCAAATATCATCAAACCCCAGTCAGGATTACACAGAATCTGGCAGCTTCCACACTGAAGGGCTGGAATTTTTACAGTATGATATTCCAGAAAGCAAGGCAACTGGATTTATAACCAAGTTATTTACACACACACACACACACACACACACACACACACACACACACACACCCATCAACAGGAAAAATTTGGTCATTTAATAATACAGATTTCCAAGTATTACTGAAGAAAAGGCCAGACAAATAGAAATTCTGAAGTCCAAATGCAAAATTCAAGAAAAGCATGAAAGGGTAAATAAGAAAGAGAAAAAATGTAAAAGCTTTGATGAGGTAGAATTCTTTATATTCCTATATGGAAAGATGATATTTATAACTTAATTTTTTATTATCATATTAGTAAGGAGAAGTATATATGGAGAGTTTAATATTAAACTGTTTAGAATGATATACAAAAAGAGAAATGGGAAGATAGAAGTAAAATGGGATAAATTATATCACATATAGAAGTATGGAGAAGAAAATCTATTACAGTGGGAGGATAAGGGTGGTAGTTCTCAATGGAATCGGGAGAATAGCCTCATTAGGGTATAGAATTTTATCTTACCCTATAGAGAAGGATAAAGGGAATAAAAAAGGGGGTGGTGGGAAGAGGAGAAATATAAGGGAGGGAAAAGTTGGGGTTGATGATTAAAAGATGCTAAAGAGAAGTAGGACAGAAATAAGAAGGGTGGGTGGGAATGGAGCATAATATAAGGGAATGGTTATGAGGAAGTGATTAAAAGAAAAACTTTGTGTGGAGGAAAAGAGTGAATGGGGAAAGGACAAGATTAAAAAAAGAAAACAAGATGGAGAGGAATACATAGATGACAATCATAAATGTAAATATCAGTGGGATGAACTGACCCATAAAATGGAAGTGGAAAACAGAATGGGTTAAAAAAAAAAGAATACTACCATATGTTGTTTACAAGAAACATATTTGAGGCAGATAGACACACACTGAGTAAAGGTAAGAGACTGGAACAGAATTTATTAGGCTTGAAATGAGATTTTAAAAAAGCAGTAGTAGCAATCATGATCTCAGACAAAGGTAAAGCAAAATAGATCTGATTTTAAAAGATAAGGAAGGTATTACATTTTGATAAAAGTTACTATAGACAATGAAGAAATATCAGTACTTAACATATATGCACCAAATGATACCACATTCAGATTTTAAAAAGGAGAAACTAAAAGGTCTTAAAGAAGTAATAGATAGTAAAACTATACTAAAGGGGCAACTCACCTTCACCTATCAGAACTAGATAAATTTAACCCAAAAAAATTAGAAAGAAAGTAAATGAAATTTTAGAAAAATTAGATTTAATAATTATCTCAAGAAAGTTGAATAGGGATAAAAAATCTACCTTCTTTTCAGCAGCACATAGACCAAATACAGAAATTGACCATGTACTAGGGCAAAAAATCTTCACAACCAAATGCATAAAAGTAGAAATAATAAATGAAACCATTTTAGATCATAATACAATAAAATTTATAATCAATAAGGGTGCATTGAGGGCCAAATAAAAAATTAGAAACTAAATAATCTAACTCTTCAAGGCTGTTGGGCCAAAGAACAAACCACTAAAACAATAACTGATTTTATTGGAGAGAATGATAATGAGGAGACCACATACCATTTATGGGATACAGCCAAAGCAGCACATTCATACAAAAATTTATATCCCTGAATGATTGTATCACTGAAATGGAGAAAAAGCAGATCAATGAATTGAACATGCAACTAAAAAAAGAACAAAAAACAAATTAAAAAATCTCCAGTCAAAGACTAAATTGGAAATCCTAAAAATCAAAGGAGAAATTGACACAATTGAAAATAAAAGTACTATTGAATGAATAAATAAGACCGAGATGGTACAATGATAAAACAAATAAAATAGAGTATTGGTAAATTTGATTAAAAAATAAAGTGGAGAATAAAATTAACAGAATCAAAAATGAAAGGGGTGTTGTCACTTCTAATGAAAAGAAAATAAAGCAATTATTATGAGCTATTTCACCCAATTATATGACAATAAATTTGATCATCTATGTGAAATGGATGAATATTTATGAAAATAAAAATTGACAAGATTAACAAAAGAGGAAATAGAATAGTTAAATAATTCCATCTCAGAAAAATAAATTGAACAAGTTGTCTATGAACTCCCTTCCAAAAAAATCCCCAATGCCAGATGGATTCAAAAGCAAATTCTATCAAATATTTAAAAAACAATTAATCCCAATATTATACACATTAGTTGACAAAATAAGCAAAGAAGGAGTCCTACCAAATTATTTTTATGACACAAATATGGTGCTGTTGCCAGATCCAGAAGGACCAAAATCAGAAAAATAAAATTACAAACCAAGGTCCCAAATGAAGATTGATGCAAAAATCTGAAATAAAATACTATCTAGGAAAATACAGCAATATATTGCATGGATTATTCATTATGACCATGTAGCATTTATGCCAGGATTGCCATACTAGTTCAATATTAGGAAAACCATTAGCATAATTGAACATATTAATATTTAAACTGATAGAAATCACATTTATCTTAAGAGATGCAGAAAAAGTCTTTAACAAAATATTACACCAATTCCTATTTAGAACACCAGAAAGTATAGGAATAAAAGGACCTTTCCTTAAAATAATAAGTAGCATCTATTAAAAAGCACCACCAAGAAACAACTGCATTGAAGATAAGTTAGAAGCTTTCTCAATAAGATAAAAAGTAAAGGGCATAAAAACATGGCAAACAAATGTAGAAAAGCAGAAATAATGTAAAATTTTCAGATCTAAATGCAAAAAAAATATAATTAGTAAGGGATCATGGGGAAGCAAAATTAAAATTAATTGGAATTTTTATTCTAATTTATCCTAATTTATAGGAATAGTTCTTCAAAATTTGTGGGTCAAAAAGCAAATCCTAGAAACATTTACTAATTTCATTGAAGAGAATGACAATGAGGAGACAACATATCAAAATCTATGGGATACAGTTAAAGCTGTACTCAGGGGAAAATGTATATCCCTAAGTGCCCAAATCAGTAAAATAGAGAGGGAAGAGATGAATGAATTAGGCTTACAACTTAAAAAAAATTAGGTAGAGAACAAATTAAAAATCCTTAGAAAAAAACTAAATTAGAAATACTAAAAACTATAGGAGAAATTAATCAAATTGAAAGTAAAAGTACTATTGAACTAATAAATAAGACAAGGAGCTGGTATTTTTTCTTTTTTTCCCTTTAGAATAGTTTTCCATGGTTATATGATTTATGATTCTTCCCCAACCCCTTGCTCTTTCCTATCCCCTCCCAAAGTTGATGGGCACTTCCACTGCCCATGCATCATTGTTCAAAACCCATTTCCATATTGTTCATATTTAAAGTAAAGTGATCTTTTAACAGCAAAACACCAATCATATCCCCATTGAACCATGTGACTGATCATACAGTTTTCTTCCTCATTTCTGTTCCCACAGTTCTTTCTCTGGTTGTGGATAGTGTCCTTTCTCATAAGTTCCTCAGGATTTTCCTGGATGATTGCATTGCTCGTAGTAGAGAAGTTCATTACATTCAATTGTGCCACAATGTATCAGACTCTGTGTACAACATTCTCCTGGTTCTGCTCCTTTTGCTCTGAATCAATTCCTAGAGGTCTTTCCAGTTCACAGGGAATTCCTCCAGTTCATTATTCCTTTTTTTTTTAAACCCTTGAACTTCGGTGTATTGTCTCATAGGTGGAAGAGTGGTAAGGGTGGGCAATGGGGGTCAAGTGACTTGCCCAGGGTCACACAGCTGGGAAGTGGCTGAGGCCGGGTTTGAACCTAGGACCTCCTGTCTCTAGGCCTGACTCTCACTCCACTGAGCTACCCAGCTGCCCCCTCATTATTCCTTTTAGCACAATAATATTCCATCACCAACAGATGCCACAATTTATTCAGCCATTCCCCAATCAATGGGCACTCCCTCATTTTCCAATTTTTTGTCACCACAAAGAGAGAGGCTATAAATATTTTTGTACAAATCTTTTTGCTTATTGTCTCCTTGGGGTACAAAACCAACACTGTTATGGTTGGGTCAAAGGGTAGGTATTCTTTTAATGCCCTTTGTGCATAGTTCCAAATTGTCCTCCAGAATGGTTGGACCAATTCAATAACTCTACCAGGAGTGTATTAGTGTCCAATTTTGCCTCTTCCTCTCCAACATTTATCACTTTAGGAGCTGGTACTTTGAAAAAACAAATAATATAGATAAAGTACTGGTATATCTAATAAAAGAGAAAGAGAATGAATTGAACAGTATCAAAAATGAAAAGTGAGATCTATCTCACCTATAACATAGAGTAAATTAAGAAAAATATTAAGGACTACATTGCCCAATTATATGGCAATAAATATGAAAATCCAGGTATAATGGGTGAATATTTATGAGAACAAAGATTATCTATATTAACAAAAGGGGAACTAGAATGCTTAAATAATCTCATCTCAGAAAAAGAAATTGAGCAAGCCATCAAGGAATTCCCTAAGAAAAAATCCCTAGATCTAGATCAATTCACAAGTGAATTTTAGCAAACATTCAAAGAACAAATAATCCCAATACTATTTGGCAAAACAAGCAAAGAAAGAATCTTACCAAATTCTTTTTATGACACAAATGTGATAATGATTCCCAAGCCAGGAAGACCAAAAATAGAGAAAGAAAGAAAACAGACAAATCTCCTTAATGAACACAGATCCTAAAATTTTAAATAAGATACAAGTAAAGAGACTACAGCAAGTCATCACAAGGATTATTCACTATGATGAGGTGGGATTTATATTAGGAAGTCGAGGCCTGTTGAACATTAGGAAAACCATCCACATTATTGACCATATCAACAAACAAAATAACAGAAATCACATTATTATCTCAATAGATGCAGAAAAAGTCTTTCATAAAATAAAACACCCATTCCTATTAAAACAATAGAAAATGTAGGAATAGAAGCCTTTCCTCAAAATAATAAACAGTGTTCATTTAAGAATATCAGCAAGTATCCTCTGCAGATGGGATGAGTTAGAAGATCAAAAGTGAAGCAAGGATGCCCATTATCATCACTATTATTTAACATTGTATTAGAAATGCTAGTGGAAGCAACTAGAGAAGATTAAGAAATTGAAGGTATTAAAGTAGGCAATGAGGAAACTAAACTATCAATTTTTACAGATGATATCATGGTATAAAAAATGAATATGAAAATATGTATTGAGTGATAATACATGTATAACCCAGTGGAATTGTTTGTCAGCTTTGGGGATGGAGAAAGGGAATAAGGGGTGGAAAGAACATGAATCATGTAACCATAGAAAAATATCTAAATAAAAAATGTTTTAAAAAAGATATCAGGCAAAGTAAAGGACTATTCGATAAAAAATTCAGAAGTGAATAAACACGCTCATTTTCACCACTATTATTAAATATTGTACTAGGAACACTAGCTTTAGCAACCTGAGGTAAAAAAGAAATTGAAGGGATAAAACAGGCAATCAGGAAACTAAATTATCACTCTTTGTAGATGATATGATGGTATATGTGGAGAATCCTAGAAAATCAACTAAAAACTAGTTGAAATAATAACTTTAGCAAATTAGCAAATAAATCCACAAAAATCATTAGCATTTCTATACATTTCCAACAAAACAAAGCAGTAAGAATTAGACAGAGAAACTCCATTCTAAATCACTAGCTAAAATAAAATATTTGGGAACCTATTTGCCAAAACAAACTCAGGAATTATATGAACACAATTACAAACCACTTTTCACACAAATAAAATTACTTCTAAAAAACTGGAAAAACTATAATTGTTCATACGTAGGCCAAGCTTTTATGATAAAAATGATAATCCTACCTAAATTAATTTACTTTTTGGTGAAATTAACAAAAAGTCTTTTAATGAACTATAGGAAATAATAAAGAAATTCATCTCAAAGAACAAAAGATCAAGAATATCAAGGGAAGTAATGAAAAAAATGTCAAAGATAGTGGCATAGTGGTACCAGATCTTAAACTGTACTATAATGCAGAAATGATCAAAATAGTCTACTACTGGCTAAGTAATAGAAGGATAGATCAATGGAATATACTAGTGGTAAATAACCTCAGCCCTCTAGTGTTTGATAACACCAAAGATTCCAACTTTTGGGATAAGAACTCACTATTTAAGAAAAACTGTGGGAAAATTAGAATACCACAATGCAAAATTAGTTTTAAATCAATATCTCACACTTTGTACCAAAATAATGTCAAAGTGGGTACATGATTTAAAATTAAAGAATGTTATTATAAGTAAATTAGCTGTTTTAGTTCATGTATTCCCTTTTCAAATTGTCTTCAGCCTCTCTTGATTGCTTTTTGAGTTGCTGAAGTTAAATTTTGAGATCTTCCAAAGCCTATGTCCAGTTCACTGGAACTACTTCCTCTTCTTCTATTTCTATTTCATTTGCTCTCTTTTCACTTCCTTGAAGGAAGCTGTCAATTGTCATTTCTTTTCTCTTTTTCTGTTGCTTATTCATATTTTTCCTTTTCTGTTCTACCAGTTTGAGAAGATGTATTTAATGATCTTTGATGAAAGATCTTCCCCCAGCTGGCAAGGAAGTTTTGTATTTACTTTCTCTGCCCTCTGAAGAGTTCTTGTCTGTCCAATTGATGGAATTAATCCTGATTGGATTAGTTTTACTGCTTACTCTGCCCTGAGGCTAAAACCTGGAGAGGAGGGTAAAACAAACAAACAAGGAAAAAAAATATGGGGGGACAAGAAGTAGTGTTTTCACTGAGCTGAGCTCTCCAGAAGTGGGGTCCCCCTGTGCTGACCACTTTGTTTGATCTGGTTTTCTTTCCTCTTGAAGCCCTTCCTTCTCTATCTTGGTATGAGGAAGTCAAGCTATCTGAGGTCTGAGGTTTGGCTCTCTAAGCCACCATCTTCCAGGTGTTTTTGCTGTGTTTCCTCTGGTTTTCTCCTCCATTCACCTCTCCAGTGCCTGTGTTTAACTCCCCAAGTCTGGTGCTAGCAAGGCCCTCTCTTCTGACTGGTGCACCCACCTGCCTTAAGATTTTCGGGGCCACTGGAGACTCCACACAGCACGTGGGGGAGGCATCCTGGGATTCCCCTTCTATGTCCTCAGACCCGACAGTTCAAGAATTGAAGACTTTTTCTTGGCGTACCTCTTTAGTTGTGCTGCAGTAGGGTTCCCCCTGCTCTGTCCTGTTATTAGATTTGGTCCTCTTCTTGAAGTGCATTGCTTTCTATCTTGGTGTGTAAGAGTGAGGAAGTTTTAAGATTCATTCCCTCTAAGCTGCCATCTTCCCGGAAATTCCCTCTTATTTTTTTAAATAGGGATAATAAGGAAATGTGTTTCATATGACTGTACATGTATAATAAATATCAAATTCCTTCCCTTTTTAAAGACAAGGGAATTGCAGGAACAAAGGAGATGATTTAGAATTCAAGATGCTTAAAATATAAATGTAAACAATTTTTGCATGTAGTTGAAATATTTTTTTTAATTTTTTCTGTTCATATATTTTTAAAGTGTAATGAAACCTGAAGGTCAATTTAAAGTCATTATATCCAATGATTTCCAAATATACTATTTACACAAAGAATGGGAATAACCCATGTGCAATATTCTGAGGTGTTAACTGTGTGTATAGATCAAAGCAAAGCAATATCAACTGATCCACAGGGATTATTTGTCTTCACCCCTAGCTTCACCCTTACACTAAACAGATAGGATATCTAGAGCTAGAGAAGTGAGCAGAATAACATGCTATCACTACACAATCCATCCATAGTATCTCTATTTTGTAATACCATTTGAGGAGAAAGTCACCTTGACTTTTCAACTGAACACTGATATGAGTAAATTGATATCCAGACAGCTCTTATTAAACTTCTTTGGGAATAAAATGTTTTTCTCAAATAATGTTACCAATCTCAGGATTATAAGTAATAACTAAATCAAGTATCATGAAAAACCCACCATTTAGCACTTTGAAAAGGATAGTTTGCCCCTTTTGAACAAGAAAGAAAACACTGATCCTGGTTTACTGAAAGGTCAGTCTTTGAGATCTAGACTCAGGCATTTCCATAAATAATGTATCTTTTAACAATATTGTTCTCATCATCATTGCATTTTTATTTATATGACAGATTCTTATTTTATTCAAAAGCAAAATAAAATATTCATGACATATATCTATAATATTATAAGTTTAGGAATTGTATTTGAAGAAAATTTTCTTTTCATGCTGATTAGTCACTAGAGGCACTAAGAGGTTACTGAAGGAAGACATGTTTCTCCATCTATATTCCTGAGAATATGATTCCTTATTTCTACTTCTAACTACTCATTTCTTAGGAACAAATGTGTGATATTTGCTAACCACATTCTGAATTGATTATAAGCAGTACATAGAATGAGCTATATTGACAAGATGAGAAGAGAAAAGAAGACAAGAAAAAAGGGGGGGAAAAAGAAAAGGCAAAAATTAGAATCTAAGAAAAGAGGGATACTTTCCTCCAAATTTGCTTCAAATCTCAGTGTTCCTTTGGTTGACTGGCAAGCAATTAATACAAAATAATGTTTTTTAATATCCTTTCTATCTTCCATCTCCTTATATGCCACATTTTATGACAAACATCTCCATCCCAAACCCCCTTTCCTACTTTACACGGCAGCTATTTTTGTACTCTTAGATTATTTTTGTACTCTTAGATATGTAGTGAGCACAAATTTGAAATATATGTCTTACAAAATGTTTGATTTATTTTGCTGTATTAATTAATCATGATTATTTGAACATGAGAAAAAGAGGTTTAACATAAAAGATAAATGCTTACCTGTTGCCAGAGGCATACATTTACCTCTAATTATCTAATAGACATTAATAGGTGGACAATTCCTGATTGTTCACTGTTTCCCAAAAGAAGGGATTTGCTGAGAGGAGTGAATCCACTCTGATTACACTATTATTTAACCCATATTAGAAATATAAATATTTAATATTTAAATTCAGATTTTGAAATTATGTTCATTAGAAGTATATGGAATTTAAAACATCATAATGGAATTACGATGTCCCCAAAACAATATATAGATTGGTCTTTAATAATGATTAAATTTTTTTTTTCTTATTTCTGTATAAAAAAGAGATTCTTAACTGAGGGATCCACAGACCTTTTGGACATGTGCAGAAAGATTTCAGGATAAAAATGAATTTGAATGTGATAATAATACATCTTAATTTTCACTAATCTCAATGAAATTTAGCATTCCCTTCTGTTATGAATATAGGCAAAAACATTATTCTGAGAAACTGTCCATAGGCTTTCCCTATATATCTATAGGAGTGCGTGGCCCACAAAGAGGTAATAAATCCTTCTTTATATAAGAATATTCTAGCATGTTGAAGTACTCCTCTGTGGTATATTCACATAAGGAAATGGAAGACAATCTCACAGAATGTAGAAGCAAGGATGGTTTGTAATCTTCATTGTTGGGGAGTAATATATGCATTATAGTCATCATAAAATCATGGAAATATGGAACAGTGTGGATAGTATAAAACTCTGAAATGCCTTAAAATTCATTTTCAGAAGTTAAAATCTTGTGCCTATACGAACTTTCTTTGCAGAGCTGCAAATCTACAATAATTACAAAAACAAATATTAAGGAAAGACTTGTTGCTCCCAAAATTTACTACAAAAAAGAATGGATTTTGAATATTTGAAACATAAACCTAACTACTTATTAATATCATTATAACTAGACAATAGAAACTTTGTTTATCATATTGGTCATAAAGCCAAGGAGAACTTAATGCACTGTCTCACTCAAGTGAATACAGTATAATCACTAGGGCAGAATTCTAATTAGTCTCTTCAATTCTCTTTCACTATTGGTGTCTTTGCTGTTGTCATCTTTGCCTTTTATATCATATCACTGTAAAGTGACCTTGACTGTGCACATAGCATTGCTGGACATATTGATTTTTAATATCATAATTGAATAGGAATGACTTTTGATGTCAGTTGAATAAACTGATGCCCTACCTGCAGTGAGTCCTTTCACTGATACTTCTTAATCCAGTAAAATCTGAATCAAGGTTGGTGTGTGTGTGTGTGTGTGTGTGTGTGTGTGTGTGTGTGTGTGTGTGTGTGTATTTGGGTATTAAAATGTAATTGTGTAAACTCAACAGGATGACTATAAATTATTTTTTAAAAATTAGTAACTGACTTGATTAAGTGTCCTGACACCTGTTAGAAAACCGTATCACTACTGCTTCTCTTTTCCAAGGTCTTGAATGTATATCTGCAAAGCCTCAGTAATCCTTAACACCAGAGACACCTTCCCTAGGAACATGAAATTCTGCTATTTTTATGTTTTATAATTGAATTCTGGTAAAAGTATTTGGCTGTTCCAAAGAGATAAGCAGTTTGGCAGAATGGATGGAGAGATGGCAAAGAGGTATGAAGTCATGAGTTTGAGTCTTCTCTCTGAGACATAGTATGGGTAGTGATGTGACTCAATTGATAAAGCATGGACTTAAGGAAAATCTGAGTTGAACTATAGCCTCAAAGCCTTACTTGCTATGTGAGTCTGAACAAATCACCTAAGGGATCTGCTTCAGTTTCTTGATTTGTAAAACAGGGATGATAATAATAAGCATCCACCTCCAAGACTTTTGTCAGGATCAAATGAGATAAGATACATGAGGTACTGTGCAGAATTTAGAGTACTGCCAACTCTTTTTATTAATATATTTATTATTCTTTTACAAGCCATGTAAATCTGGTCATTTAAATTATCATTTCTCCCCACAACCAGAAACTCCCTAATACTGTAAGTTGCATTGATAGATTGATAAAAGGAGAAACAGAGAGCTTCCAGTTTAAGTTGGTGGCAGAGTAAAAAGCAGCTGCTTAACCTCTCCTAACTGAAACATATAGGACTCCTCAAGGGGACATAAAAACAAGTCCAGATGAATGAAGGGACATGGGATATGGGCATTTCCATTCTATAAGGGGGTGAAATAGCTCTACTAAAACATGAACTGAGCACCCCCTACGACCCCCCACCACTTACAGTGCCAAAGCAAGTGCACAAGAGTTAGAGCAAATTTGGGGCACCCATTAAGTCCTTGGAAGCTACCTGGGGTCACCAGGGCCTATTCTTGAGAGTAGCAAGACTTGAGACCCCAAGAGACTAAAGAACTCATGGACTTTGAACATAGACCTAGAGTGCAGGCCCTGTTGCAGCTGCAGATGCGGATTCTGAGCACAGGCATGGTCTGTGGGTGGGGACCCAGTGCAGAGGGGTGCAAGACTGTGGAAGCAGCTCCCTGAGATTATTAAAGGAGCTTCGGGTAGAGGAACAAGCAAGGAGACCACCAGGAAGCTTGACCCTGAGAACAACTAGACCTGAGACCTCAGGAGCCCAAAGAGTACAGACAGACCCTGAGTGTGAGGATAAAGCTGAGAGGGTGCTGGGATAACAATGGCAAGCCAGAGACAAGAACCCCAGAAGAGAAAGACCAAGAAGAAATCTTTAACACTCAACAATTTTACACAGAAAAAAATCCAGTCAACAGAGAAAACAGCAGAGGAGAACAAACAAGTAATCATATCCAAACCTTCCCAAAAAAATGAAAACTGGTCACAAGCTACTGAAGAGTTCAAATCTGAGATTATGAGAAAGATGGAAGGGATCTGGCAAGAAAATAACAGTTTAAAAGGCAGAATTTCACAATTAGAAAGTGAGGCTCAGAAATCAAATGAATTGACAAGCAAATTGAAGACCAGAAATGACCAGCTGGAATCCTTGAAGAACCAAACAGACCAGATTAAAAAGGAAAACCAAAAGATTATAGCAGAAATCCAGTCTCTAAAGGCTAGAATTGGGCATTTAGAAAAAGATGCTCCCAAATCAAAAGAATTAATAAGCAAATTGGAAACCAAAATCAAACAGCTGGAAAACAGGATAGACCACATCAAAAAGGAAAATCAAAAGAATATAGCAAAAAACTAGTCTCTAAAGACAAGAATTGGGCAAGTAGAAGCCAATGATCTCTCAAGACAACAAGAACAAATAAAGCAAAGTCAAAAGACTGATAAAATAGAAGGAAACATGAAATATCTTACTGAGAAATTGACAGATCAAGAAAGCAGGTCTGGAAGAGATAATTTAATCATTGGTCTTCCTGAAAAAGCAGAAGTTAATAGAAATTTGGACTCCATACTAAAGGAAATTATTCAGAAAAATTGCCCTGAAGTTCTACAAGAGGGCAATGTAGACACTGAAAGGATCCATAGATTTCCCTCTACAGTAAACCCTGAAAAATCAACCCCCAGGAATATAATAGCCAAATTCAAGAGCTTCCAAGTAAAAGAAAAAAATTTACAAGAAGCCAGAAAGAGACAATTCAGATACCAAGGAGGACCAATCAGGATCACACAGGTTCTGGCAACCTCCACACTAAAAAACTGCAAGCCTTGGAATATGATATTCAGAAAGGCAAGAGAACTGGGTCTACAACCAAGGATCTCCTACCCATCAAAACTAACTATATACTTCCAGGGGAAAGTATGGGCATTCAACAAGTTAGAAGATTTCCAAGTATTTGCAGAAAAAAGACAAGAACTAAATGGAAAGTTTGATGTCCAACCACAAAAACCAAGAGAAACATGAAAAGGTAAATAAGAAACAGAGGGGAAAGAAAGAAAACTCTTTTTTTTTTTTAAAATTTGCCTCTTTAAGGGCTTCAATAAGATCTAATTATTTGTATTCCTATATGGAGAAATGTTATGTGTAATTCTCTGTAGTGAACTCTATTCACAATTATAGTATCCACTATTATAGTAATTAGTAGAATTATTCACAGGGAGAGGTTATACTATTAAATGGTTTAAGATGATAAGGGGGTGGGTGGGAAAGAGGGTGGTGAATAGTAGAGGACACCAAAAGAAACTTGAATGAATAAGAAAAATGGGATTTTCTATTACACACAAAAAGGTCATGGGAAGGGGAGGGGATGAATACTATTATAAGAAGGAGAGGAAGAGAGCATTAAGAAGTAATATTTAAACCTTACTCTCAGTGGAATTAATCCTGAGAGGGAAGAGTAGCTATAACCATTGAAATATAGAACTCTATGTAATCCTACTGAGAAAGTCATAAGGGATAAACCAATGGGAGCAGAGGAGTGGGGAGGTCAAAAAAAGGAGGGGAGTAGAAGGGAGAGGGAATTCATTAGGCCTTAAAAATAAAAAATAGGGGAATAACAAGGAAGGGGGTAGAAAGGGTAGTAAATCAAGGGAGGGGACAAGGGTTACTGGTTTAAAACAAATCACTGGTTTAAAAGGAAATAGCCTAAGAAGAAGGGGTAGAACTAAGAGAGGATACCAAAATGCTGGGGAATACTCTACTGATAATTATAACTCTGCATGTGAATGGGTTGATTGATTATACTAAATTAAAAAGCTTTTGTACAAACAAATCAATGCAATCAAATTCAGAAGGGAAACAACAAATTGGGAAAAAAACTTTATAACAAAAAACTCTGACCGGGGTCTAATTACTCAAATATACAAAGAGTTAAAGCAAGTGTATAAAATAATCAAGTCATTCCCCAATCAATAAATGGGCAAGGGTCATAAATAGGCAATTTTCAGATAAAGAAATCAAAACTATCAATAAGCACATGAGAAAGTGCTCTAAATCTCTAATAATTAGAGAAATGCAAATCAAAACAACTCTGAGGTATCACCTCACACCTAGCAGATTGGCTAAAATGAAAGAACGGGAGAGTAATGAATGTGGGAGGGGATGTGGCCAAATTGGGACATTAATGCATTGTTGGTGGAGTTGTGAACTGATCCTACCATTCTGGATGGCAATTTGGAACTATGCTCAAAGGGTTATAAAAGATTGCCTGCCCTTTGATCCAGCCATACCATTGTTGGGTCTGTACCCCAAAGAGATCTTAGCCTTGTACGAAAATATTTATAACTGAGATTTTTGTGTTGGCAAAAAACTGGAAGACGAGGGTATGCCCTTATATTGGGAAATGGCTGAACAAACTGTGGTATATGCTGGTGATGGAATATTATTGTGCTTAAAGGAATAATTAACTGGTGGAATTCCATGTGAACTGGAAAGACCTGCAGGAATTGATACAGAGTGAAAGGAGCAGGGCCAAAAGAACATTGTACACAGAGACCAATACACTGTGGTAAAATAGAATTTAATGGACTTCTGTACTAGCAGCAATACAATGATCCATAACAATTCTGAAGGACTCTTTTATGGAAAAGAACCTTACCCACATTCAGAGGAAGAACTACAGGAGAGGAAACACAGGAGAGGAAACATAGAAGAAAAGCAACTGCTTGAACACATGGGTTGAGGCAGACATGATTGGGGATGTAGACCTGAAACTACCATAGCAAAGCAACTATCAACAATTTGGAAATAAATCTAGATTGATGACACACGTTAAAACTATGGGGTGGAGGGAGGGCAGGGGGTGAAGAGGAAAGTAAGAACATGAATCATGTAACCATAATAACTTTTTAAAAAAATAAAAATTTAAAAAAAAGAAAGAAAGGAGAAACTGAGAGAAAGGCAGAGACAGAGAGACAGAGTCAGAGTAAGTAATAGAACAGAAAGAGATAGTGGTGAGAAAAAGAAAGAGAGAGAAAGAAAAGGATAGGGAGGAAGGTAAAGAGGCATGGTCTTAAATCTCTTCACCTCAGGTTAGAATTCGACATTCTTCAAGAGCACCATCAATTAAAATCTTGGTTTGTAATTAACCATCCTAACATAGCTATCTCAAGTAGTGGTGTATAGGTTGTTTCTACCTCAGACAATTAGATATAAATTCTTTTTAACAAATTTTTAATGACTTAATAAATTCTGTACATAAATTGGGTATAAGGATTTTAGTTTCAGATTCTTTTTGGAATTTTGCAATTAGAGTTTTTTTTTAGTCAAGTATTAAGTGCAATGGAGTTAAAGAAAAATACTCACAGCTCCTGTATGTTATATGTGATTTTTTAACTAAATAAAACTAAGCTCCATCCATTTTTGTAACTCTGATTCCCCTTTTAGTCTAACATGATTTCACATCTCTGTTTGACATTCGTTTTTCTATTGGAGTCACTGATATCTAAAATGGTGTCCTGGTATCAAGGTCCAAGGTGCTAAGTTTACTCTACAATATACTATTATACTCAGTCAAATTAGTCATATTCCTATTATTCAATGTCACAAAATGATATATTTCTGCTTGACTGCTACCTTCATTTCATACATTTGAATAGAAACTGGGAATCATAGTAAGGTTCCAGGGAATGGAAAGAAAAAGATTTGGATTTGTCTTTATAAGAGATGACATATGGATCCACTTACATTACTCTCATTCTGCTATTATTTTGTAGTTGATTTTTAGTTTTGACTTGCCTAAAACCACTAGTATAATTTTCTGTCAGAAATTGTGATATCTGTGGGTAGCTAGGTGGCTCAATGAATTGAGAGCCAGGACTAAAGTTAAGAAGTCCTCGGTTCAAATCTGGCTTCAGACTCTTTCTAGCTGTGTGATCCTAGTCAAGTCACTTAATCTCCTTTGCCTAACTCTTACTTCATCTAACTTGGAACCATATTGATTCTAAGAGAGAAGGTGAGGATTTTGAAAAAAATAAAAATAAATACATGATGCTGTCTAATACTAATTCACATTTATGTTCCTTTTATGTTGACACATGTTGGACACTATATTACCTCTCACAAGGTTCTCTGTGAATAAAAACCTGGAATCATTTTCTCACTATCCTTTATTCTAGGAAATCTTTCATTTTATTAAATTCCCCTACATTCCCCTGAAAGTATATAGTCAGTTTTGATGGGTAGGTGATTCTTGGTTGCAGACCTAATTCTCTTGCCTTCCTGAAAATCATATTCCAAGCCTTGTGGTCACTTAGTATGGTGCCTGCCAGATCCTGTGTAATCCTGACTAGGGTTCCTTGATATCTGAATTGTCTTTTTCTGGATACTTGCAATAATTTTTCTTTGTCTGGAAGCTCTTAAATTTAGCTATAACATTTCTGGGGCTTTTCTTTTGGGAATTTAATGTAGGAAGTGATCTATGGATTCTTTCAAAGTCTATTTTGCCCTCTTGTTCAAGAATATCAGGACACTTTTCTTGGATAATTTCTTGTAATATGATATACAGGCTTTTATTTTGTTCCAGGTGACCAATAATTCTCAAATTATCTCTCATGGTTCTGTTTTCCAGGACAGTTTTCTTTTCAATGAGATTGTTCATGTTTTCTTCAATTTTGTCTTTCATTTCATTTTGCTTTATTAATTCCTGCTGTCTTTTAAGATCATTAGTTTCTACTTGCCCAATTCTAGCCTTTAAAGACTGATTTTCAGCTACAATCTTTTTATTTTCCTTTTCAGTTTGTCCATCCTTCTTTTCATGGTG
Source organism: Gracilinanus agilis (assembly GCF_016433145.1). Taxonomy (NCBI): domain Eukaryota; kingdom Metazoa; phylum Chordata; class Mammalia; order Didelphimorphia; family Didelphidae; genus Gracilinanus; species Gracilinanus agilis. Next base: position 257,760,883 of record NC_058130.1, read on the forward strand.
TATAGCAGTTCAATTCTGGTCTCCAATTTACTTATTATTTACTTATTACTTCATTTGATTTCTGTGCCTCTTTTTCCATATGGGCCATTTTGTCTTTTAAACTGTTATTTTCTTTTTTGTATTATTTTCAGTTCTCTCTCCCACTTTTCTTTACATTTTTCTTCTATCTTTCTGGCTTGTTGTTTAAACTCCTTTTTGAGTTCCTCAAGAGCTTGTGACCAATTTTCTATTTTTGAAACACTTAGATGTGTTTGCTTATTTATCACTCGCTGTTGATGCTGCTGTATTTTCCTCCTTTTCTCCATAGAAATTATGGAGGTGAAGAGGCTGTTGTTGTTTTTTTTGTTGTTGTTTTTGTTGTTTTCTGTTGCTTATTTCTTTTGCCACTAGTGGACTGGGATTCCTGCATATTGGTGGTAAGCTGAATACAACCACAGTAATGTTTAAATAATTGAATCCACATTACATGAGAGTTTGAATATAAGGTAGAAGCAGAGCCAAGATTGAGTATAGGCAGCAACCCTCTGAAGGCTACCAGCATTACACTCCAAACAATTTAAAAATAAAGCCACAAATCTGATTTTGGAATGGAAAATTCAACAAAATATCAGGATTATTTCCAGCCTAAGATATTAAGTGAGTCTGAAGGAGAAGCCTGTGACACAAAGGAGGTGGCCTGTCTAGGGCACACACACACACTGGAGCAGTGCCAACAGCTGAGGAGTTCTCAGGTCACTGACAGTATTGGGTCAGAGAACTGGTAAGACAGAGATTAAGGGATGCACTTTTTGATACTGAGTGCAGTTGGTAGTGATTGACACCTCTGTTGTTCATAAACAGTTCTGAGTGGCAGTTGCAGGGCAGATGAAAGTATGATTGATTACAAGGGATCAGGGGCCCTGGTCACAATTCCAAGGCAAAAAAAAGGATTAGTGTCGATGGCTAAATGACAGAAGGAGACTTGGTCCTAGATAATAAATAATAGCCCTAGTCCCAAGGCCAAGATGATTAGTAGCACTTGTGGCTTCAGGGCAGTAAAGTCTCTCCCTGCATAAGAACTAGAACACAGACCAGGAAAGTACTGGCCATATTTCTCCTTGTAGCACACCAACTGAGAAGCATCCAAAATCTGTAGACCCCCAAAATTAGTTCTTGTAAGCTTAAAAATCAATATCCAAATACCTCAGCATTATATTTTTATAATAATTTATTAATAATAACTTGAAGAAAAGGAAAGTGATAGCCTTAGTATAGAGGAGGATCCTAGCACAGGAGTACCAGAGAGAGCAAGGAGGAGAGCATGGACAGAAGAGAGAGAGATGGCAGAGTTTACAGAAAGTTATTTACAAAATGTGAGGATATAAAGTAGGGAATATAATTCAAGGAATTCTGGGAAAAGTAAAGGAATTCTGGAGAATATAGTCCTGGGGCACAAAATTCCATTTATACATTCTGAAGACAGCAGCATAAAATTGTCTGGACTGACAATACCTTCTCACATAGGTAAGCAGAGCACAATTTAATATGAAGCTAAAAATCAAGAAATAAACTGAAAGATGAGCAAATAGGGAAAATGACTATATTATTAAAAAAACTACTGTTGTGGCAGGGAACACCAAGGTACAAACTCAGAAGAAGGCAAAGTGAAAATAGTGACAGTAAAGGATTCAAAGAAAAATGATAATTGGGTATGTCTGACAAAAATTACTGGAAGAGTTAGAGAGATGAGTGGTAAAGGAAAAAACTAGGAAGATAAATGAAAGTGGTGCAAGAAAATTACATAAAGAGAATTGTAAAGAGGCACAAAAATACTGAAGAAAATAACATCTAAAAACTGAATTTGCCTAATGGTGAAAAAGACACAAAATTCACTGAAGAAAAGAACTCCATAAAAAGGAAAATAAATCAAATGGAAAAGAGGGTACAAAATTCACTGGAATTTGTGCAAATGGCTATAAAATTGAATATAGCCTTTGTCCTAATATTACTGCTACTAGATCTGTACCCAAAGAGGTCAAAGAAAAGATCCATATGTACAAACGTTTTTATACTAGCTCTTTGTGTGGTGGCAATGAATTGGAAATTAAATGATGTTCCTTAATTGGGAAATGAATAAATATGGTGTCACATATGATTGTAATAGATAATTTATTTTGCTATAAGAAATGATGAAAAAGAAATGAGAACTGATACAAAGTGAAATGAGAAGAACTTACACAGAAGAAGTTACTGTGTACAGTAGCAGCAATGTTGTAATAATAATCAAATGTGAAAGGCTTGGATCTAGAACAATTCTCAAGGATTCTGATAAAAAATGATCTCTACTTCTAGAGAGAGAATTGATGAATACTATGTGAAAACTGAAGTATAGTTTTTTTGTATTATTCACTTTTTTCTTTTTTGCAATATAGCTAATAAGAAATGTGTTTCCTGTCATTTTACACATGTAATTCTTATAATTTTGCTGTGTTTAGTCAGTGAGAGGGGAGGAGAGGATTTTGAACTCAATTTTTATAGAAAATATTGATTGTTATGGAATTTTGTTATTCTTCAAATGAAAAGCAGGATAATTTCAGAAAAAATCTGGAAACTTACATCAACTGATGCAAAGTGAAGTGACCAGAGACAGAGTACTGTAGAGAGTAACAGCAATATTTTTGATGAACTGTGAATGACCTAGTTATTCTCAGTAATATAATAATCCAAAACAATACTATAGGGTCATGATGAAAAATGCCATTCTTCAGACAAAGCATTGATAGAGGCTGAATATAGACCAAAGCATACTGTATTTCACTTTCTATCTGTTTTTTTAATTGAAGATCTCTTTCACAAAATGAATGATATGTGAAAATGTATTATATGACTGCACATATATAATCTATATCAAATTACTTATTATCTCATGGAAGGAGAGATGTGGGAGGGTTTGAGGAACAAGGAAGAGAAATTCAAAATTTTAAAATGAATGTTAAAATTGTTTTTACATCTAAATGGGGAAATAAAATATTATTAGATAAAAGGAATAAATGTTAAAGATAGACAAATAATAAGTTTATTTTTAACAAAAGAAAGTGAAGCAGAAGCCTTGAAAGTTATTAAACAAATAGAGGTCATTATGAACTCCTTATAAGGATAAGAATGGCAAGCTGAATTTGGCAATATAAGTCCATTTGCTTATCTATAAAAATATCAAACCTGGATCATATTTTCTCCATTTTCTCCAATCCTCCAATCTGCAATCTGCTAGAGGAAATTACAGAAACATGGAGCTTTGGCTCATTATAGATGCATAATTTGCAACTTTCACTACACTTAGTGCTGATATGCAAGCTTTTCATTTGTATGTGACTAATCTATTTATGATCAGCAGTTTGACCTATCTCTCCAGTGAAATAAAGGTAAATGGAAACTCTTACCATAGCTACCTACTTGTTTATGGAATTTCACTGAATTCCACCCAGATTTGATCTCCAAAACTACATCTCTCTGGGAGGGTCATATAATCAGCATATGTCACAGACAGGTCAAGAACTTCAGTTTTCCTGTTTCTCAGGATAGAATGCTTCATAGTGCTTATACCTGAAAATTTACAGGTTCAGTTAGGGACTAAGCAAATAATAGCTTTTATATTATTCTCAAATAGAATAAAACTGTAGCAAATTGACTTAATGTGTTATCATAGCTAAGTTCCAGACTGACAAATGTCAAGATGTGAGATCTTGCTATTCTTAAATCTTGAAAGAACAAATGAAGGCACATTTCATCATTATGGAATTCACAATAATAAGAGGAAGCACTAAAAATGTGAGTGAGTGACAACTATCTAAATAAATTCAGATAATATATAAACAGCTCTCTTCTTCACAAACACTCCTTCACCAATGCTACAATTATTCTGTCAGTACTACTATTATCCTGAATTGAGGATCCAGTACACACATATGCCCACACAGACATATAAACACAGAAATTTCTTATACAAAATTTCACATGAATTCAACATTTAAATTAATAGAAGGAGTTAGATATATAAATTAATTTTAAAAATCTAAATTATTTAATTTAGAGGAAGCAGATTAATGAAAATTTAAAATTTTCCTTTTTATTCTTTCAGTGACAAGTACTGAGGTAAAGTGCTACATAGTAGTTGTTTTGAGAGCATATCAACTGTTTACAAGTAAATGGATGTTTATATTGTTCTTGAGGGTGCTTAAAAATAACTTGATCCCAAACTCTTTAAATATTGTATGAACAATTATCCTCATACTGCAAGTTTGCTTAGAAATGACTTTCTTTAAAATATTAGAGGGATAAATTTCAGCCTAGTACTTATCATAATCATCACATATTATTCAGAAATAGAGTACAAATTAGTAATGTTATATGTACTGAACATGGTTACTCAAACACATATTGTCCCCAAAAGAAAAAACCCTCAAATATCCATGTTGGATCCCTGCATTTAGCAATAGAGAGTAAGTTTGAGGTAAATGTTCTAATAGAAAGGACCCTGAACTTAGAGTCAAAAGACCCCATTTTAAGTGTGTCTCAACTAATAATAGAAATGTGAACACTATTGAACATCCCTGAAATTCCATTTCCTCTTATATTTAAAGGGTATTATAGTTCTCTAATAGTTAAATGTAAAGAATATTTTGAATAGTTTCTTCTTTTTTTGGTAAATCATAAGATGTTACAGAGAAGTAGGCTAGTATTACTATTTTTATTGTTCCAAAATCAAACAATTGTCCTATTACTAATGTATGGCTCATAGCCGTGATATACTATAATCTCTGAAGAACAAATATAAATATCCTTCAGAAATAATTGGAAAAGAAAAAGGTGGATGTGAGCAGTCTATAACACATAAGGAACTAAGAATTGAAGTAACTAATATGAACAAAGAAATATAAGATTAAAAAAAGAAGCTGGGCTTATATTCTAAGAACAAGTGGTAACATATCTGTATCTAACAACTGCAGAGAGAAAAGGACCACAGCACAATAGGTGGGTTGCCTGTGGTGAAATTATGGGAAGACACTGGCAAGGATTGCAAGGAATGCTCAGGCAAAGATCTTCCATCATTTTAGGTAAAGCCAACAAAAAAGATTCAAAGACATAGAATCCTAGTAGCAGAAAACATTTCAAAATCTAAGTTAAATGAACCACAGATTTAAAATAATCATTTTCATTGTCATTTCAATATAGAAAACTGTGGCTAAAATCTTTAAGAAACATTATTAAAACTTAAAACAGAAATAGTATAATTTCACTAATAAAAAATACCACTAATTTCTTCATTATTAAAACATCCTGCTTTTCATTCTCCTTTGATAATGCATTATGCAATAATATGTTGATTTTCCCTCACCCCCAAAAAAAGAATAAAAATTAATAAAATAAGAAAAAATAAATTTCTTTGAAATGTATCTATATCATTAAGATCATCCCATCATCGCTCTGCCATAAATTTTAGCCTCAAAACTAAAATATAGGTAATTTTCCAGAAACTCCTTATAAAAAATGTATACACTATTATATTTTCCACCAATCCCCCAATGCCTAATATGTTAGAAGGATATTGTCAAAAATAGTAAGGGAAAGAGAAGGAATAAGCATTCTATAATGCTAAATACTTTACTAAGCACATTGTCTTATTTGATCTTCAAAATGACCCTGCAAGGAAAGTGTTCTTATTTTTGCCATTTCACAGTTTTGAAGAGTCTGAAACTCTATTTTAAATTGTGTCTTCTTGACTCTGAGCCCATGCTCTCTCTATTTTGCCACCTTTTTGATTAATGGTTTGGTGCATTTTGATTCTTTGGGTTGCTCTCTAGAATAAGACAGAAATCTTAGCAATTGTAAGTCAATGAATTCTCTTGAAGGCTCCTGGAACTTTAGGGACAATCTGAAAATAAATCAAAATCAGGATAGGTAAGATCCAGAAGTCATCTTCTGGTACCATGATCTAGGACACTGATTGGTAGTATAAAAGTGTTTATAGAGATTCCCAAAGTAACCATGACGTTTATGATTATAAGTTATAATTGCCCCAGGACCTACTAAAGGGAGCTGAAAAAGAAAAGTACCTTGTATTTTTTTGGCATATGTTAAATGGCGTATAAGTTTATAATCCCTCTTCCAAGATAACATATACTTGTAGAATCCATTTCAAAGATAGCTATAATCAGACCATCAATTTCCAGTGTATTAATATTTAATTAAGCCTGACCAGGATCATCAAACTATAAAACTGAGACAAATCCTTATAAGCTCTCTAATATAGCCAGAATTTTTTTTGACACTGAACTACTTGCCTTTTATGTAAATTATGGTTAAGGGAAAGCTAGGTGGCCCAGTGGATAGAGCACTGAGCTTGGAATCAGGTAGATTCAGCTTTATGAGTTCAAATCTAGATTCAGACACTTAATGGTCGTATGACACTGGGTAAATCACTTAACACTGTTTGCATCAGTTTTTTCGTCTGTAAAATGAACTGGAGAAAGAAATGATTCACCATCCCACTATCTTTCCCAAGAAAGCTCCAGATAGGTTAACAAAATATAATGAGAGGACTGAAACAACTGAACAAATCCTTTTTTCATGGAAGTATACCCGAATTATTTTCATCTTTTTCAAAATTCAGATCTTTATCTGAAGTAAAGTAGATCCAAATTCACTTTCATACTTTTAAGAGTTAACTTTTTGCTGATTCAGTTGTGATAACAATATATTAGTTGATAATGTTAAATTAATTGGCATAAATAATAATGGCATATTAACACAAATAGCATATTAAGTGGTAGTTAGTCTTAATTTCACAACTCCACAGCACATTCAATAAACAAAAGCAGATCTAAGACATTCAATAAATTGATCAATGACTAGAAGAAATAGACTTTGTCCTTTAATTCAGTTCAGGGAAGTACCTAATCAAATATACACAACATTCTATCTGATGTCATGACATAGATTTATGCATGATACTGGGAAAAATAAATGTGAATTACAGTTTTAATTATGTAGGGTCCTTATCAGCCTATGCTGAATCTGCTTCCTAGAAGTGAAATACAATTAAAAAGTTCTTTTTTTTTGTTTGATTGGTCTAAGGTGGCTTGAAAATTGTTCATCAATAAACACTATATTATTTTTTTGTCATTTCTACTCATTTAAAGGGTCAACAAATATCTCTGATACATTTATTGAAAAAGGATTCAGAATTTGAAATAGGACTGATGAAAGACTATTTTTAAAAATATTTTTCTAGATAGGAAAATTTATTTTCTTAATTTAATTTTTCCTAATTACACATAAAAATAGCATCCAATGTATTAAAAATAATTTTGTCTTGAATTCTCTCTTCCTTCCCCCAACCCCACTGAAATGGTAAGCAATTTGATATAGATTTTATATGTGCAAACATAAGCATTTTTCCATATTACTGCTTTTGTGGAAAGAAATTCAAAGAAAAAAATGAAAGTGAAAAATGTTTGCCTTAATTTGGATTCAGATGTCATCAGTACTTTCTCTGGAAGTAGATAGCACTTTTTTATTATGTCCTTGGGTGTTGTTTTGGATTACTGTATTAGTGAGAAAAGCTAATTTACTCACAGTCATTCATTGTACTGTATTGATGTCACTATGTACATTGTTGTCCTGGTTCTGCTTACTTCCCTCTACTTCAGTTCAAGTAAGTCATTGCAGGTTTTTCTGAGCTGCTTTTACTCATCATTTCTTGGAGCTTGTATTCCATTACTATAAGTTACTCAGTCATCCCCCAATTCTGTGTTGGTGAAGGTGTGCTACATGTGCCCTGGTCTGCTGGAGATGGCTGCTCCATTTCCCTTCTCCATCTCGCCTGAGGAAAATTTCACATGCCCTGCCCCTTTGTCCAGCAGCCTAATGTGAGCACTTCCTTCCTCCACTTCTGGGATAATGAGGGAGTGGGTGTGGGTGTGGGGTCACCGGCACCTTGAAGATGCAGTATGGGCATGCGATCTCTACAAGTTTTGTCATCCTGCCCCAACTGATGGGTATCACCTCACTTTCCAATACTTTGGCTTCACAAAAAAGTGCTGCTTTAAATACTTTTATATATACATATAAATAAGTCCTTCTCACTTTAAAAAATATTGTTGGAATACTGACATAGTAATGATACGGCTGTGTATGTATTACTTTATAGCCCTTTGGAAATAAGTCCAAATTGCTCTTCAAAATGGTTGAATCAGTTCACAACTACTCCCAAAATACATTAGAGCCTCAATTTTCCCACATCCCCTCAAAGTTTTGTCATTTTGATTTTCTATTATTTGTAGCAATCCAGGTATACATTAATTGTGATATTATTTTAATAATGCTCAAAAACTGACTCTTGTATTGCTAATGATTGATTTTTGTAATCTTGAGTTAAATTGAGCCTCAACCTTGCCAAATTCCTAGCCCTTCCCTAAGACTACACTCCAGAACACTGGTCAGTTATCACTGTCTCCTTATTTTACTTACAATAATCAATTAACTTAGTATCAAACAACCTTAGACACCTTAGGCTATATGGAACTCCCAATCTGGGCATTGTCTTATTATCTGGCAGTTTGTATCTCCTGGTGATTACCTCATAGTGTTAATGTATTAGATCACTTGGCTCTCCTCTATATGGGGGAGCTATATGGCAGTTGAGGATTAAACTCTTGCCCACCAGAGCTTACTCGCTGTCTGTCTACCTTATGCCAGAACTCTTTGTGTGTCTTTATTCTTGCCTTATGTTCTCTTTCCATTAGTCCTTAACCCATAACCCATTTTCACTCAGTCCTTAGTTCCCCTTTCTGACTGTCCTACCCACTAGGAATCTTCGTGAAGTAGGTAGAAGGCTTCATTATTATAGCCAATCTGATACGTGTGGAGAGTTGTTTTAATTAGCATTTATCTAATTCATGATGATGTAGAGTATTTTTTGTGACTTTTCAGGGATTTAATTACTTTGTCTGAGAACTGCCTCTTCATATCCTTTGACCATTTATCTATTGAAGAGTATCTTGTATTCTTATACATTTGACTCATTTATGTATTTAAGAAATGAAGTTTTTATTAGACAGGCTTTTAAAATTTTTGAACCATTGTGATTACTGTATATGCCCATCATCCTATTGCCCTCTGTTTAGTTTCTAAATACCAAGTCCCCCCATTTGCCCTTTTCTAAGAGTCTCACTCTGCCTTCTCTTATCCACTTTTCTTTCTTTCATATAGTGACAGACAGATTTCTATAACCAATTAATTGTGCATGTTCTTCTCTCATTCATTCACTTCTGATGAGAGTAAGGTTCATGTGCTCCACTCCCTACCTCCTCCATATTCCCTTCTTCTGTAAAAGCTCTTTCATACATTTTTATATGTGATAATTTACGTTGTTCAATTTTCCCCTCCCTTTTCTCCCAACACATTCCCCTTTCTCATGACCTAACTTATTTATTTTTAGATATCATCCCATTATACTAATTCGAATGCCCTAATAATGATAAATTTCTTAGGAGATAAAAGAATCATGCTCTCATGTTGTTATATAAAAGTTTAAACTTACTGAAAGTCTTTTAAAAATTATTTATTTAGAATATTTTTCCATGGTTTACCTGATTCGTGATTTTCCCCACCCCTTTTCTTCCCCCCTCCCTGAGCTGACAAGCAATTCGACTAGATTATACTTCTATCATCATTCAAAATTTATTTCCATATTACTCATATTTGCAGTAGAGTGATCATTTAAAGCCAAAGCCCCAATCATGTCCCCATCAAATTATGCGATCAATCATATATTTTTTCTTCTGCATTTCTTTTCTCACAGTTCTTTCTCTAGACATGGATAGCGTTCTTTCTCATAAGTTCCTCAGTATTATCCTGAATCATTGCATTGCTACTAGTAGAAAAATCTGTTGCATTTGATTGTGCCACAATGTCTCAGTTTCTGTGTACAATGTTCTCCTGGTTCTGCTCGTTTCACTCTGAATCAATTTCTGGAGGACTTTCCAGTTCACAAAAAAATCCTCCAGATCATCATTCCTTTCAGCACAAAATCATTCTATCAGCATCAGATACCACAATTTTTTCAATCATTCTCCAACTGATGGACACCCTCCTCATTTTTGAATATTTTGTCATGACAAATAAGATTTTTGTACAAATATTTTTCCTTATTTTCTCTTTGAGGTACAAACCTAGCAGTGGTATGGCTGGATCAAAGGGCAGACATTCTTTTAAAGTCCTTTGGTCATAATTTCAAGTTGCCTTCCAGAATGGTTGGATTAATTCACAACTCCACCAGCAATGCATCAACATCCCAATTTTGACACATCCCCTCCAACATTTATCATTTTCCTTTGCATATGCATTTCTCTTATCAAGTAGGATTTGCAATACTTTTTCATCTGAAAGCTGTCTATTCATATCCCTTGACCATTTGTTGATTGGGGAATGGTTCAGTATTTTATAAAGCTGACTTAGTTCCTTACATATTTGGGAAATTAAGCCTTTGTCAGAGAATTTTACAGAAAACCTTTTTTTTTCCAGTTTGTTTCTTTCCTTCTAATTTGGTTTGCATTGATTTTGTTTGTAACTTTGAAGAAGCTTTATTATTTAAAATTATCAAAATAGTATAAAGATGTGGTGTTGTAATAGTTAAACATATGCAACATTTCTTTAAAACTTTAGCTTTCTGAGGGATCACAATAAAAATAATTTCTGTGGCCTTATGCAACAGCATACTACAAAAGATTGGGCATTCGCTGAAGGAAAAAAAAATTATTGTCAATGACAGTTTTTAACAGCATTTGAATATGGGAAAAACAAAATCTAGCAGGTAAAAAAATAAAAGAAGGAAATTTCATTAAAAATAACTTAAAATTGCATAACATGTATGGAATTCAGTATACCAAGAAGTAGAATCCCATAATCTTTCTGTATCACTGTCAAATGCAAGATGGTCACAAAGAGCAAAAGTAGAGGCTCCTATAAAACAAAGCTATTCCAATTCAAAAGTTATAGAAGAAACCCCTTCTTATCTTGGATATACTAAAATGTAAGTCAGATAACAATCAACTAAATTTATTCAAATTCATCTTTGACTTTCTCATGATGTACCCCATTCTCCAGATAGTAAGTAAAATCTATAAAGCACCAGATCATAATTTACTTAATCTAATTATCAGGATAAAAAAAGATTATATAATTGTTCATCTGTGATAAGAAGTGTCCCAGAAAATTTTAATCTGTTTTGAATCACAGTGTCAAAATATATATTATTATTATTATTATTATTATTATTATTATTATTATTATTATTATTATTATTATTATTATTATTATTATTATTATT
>NC_058130.1:257812003-257833089 GCF_016433145.1 Gracilinanus agilis
AGAATCATATTATTTAATTTCCAATTAGTTTTTGATTTTCCTGTCCAGGTGCCCTTACTAATTATTATTTTTATTGCATTATGATCTGAGAAGGTTACATTTATTATATCTGCTCTTTTGCATTTGTTTGTAATGTTTCTATGCCCTATTACATGGTCAATCTTTGTGAATGTACCATGTGCACCTGAAAAGAAGGTGTATTCCTTTTTGTCCCTATTTGTTTTTCTCCACATATCAATTAAATCTAATTTTCCTAGTACTTCATTCACCTCTCCTACCTCTTTCTTATTTATTTTTCGGTTTGATTTATCTAGATCTGAAAGAGGAATATTTAGATCTCCCACTATTATAGTTTTACTATTTATTTCCTTCTTGAGCTCTGCCAGATTCTCCTTTATGAATTTGGATGCTATGCCACTTGGTGCATACATATTGAGCAATGCTATTTCCTCATTGTCTATATTGCCTTTAATCAGGATGTATTGACCTTCCCTGTCTTTTTTTCATCATATCTATTTTTACTTTGGCTTTGTCAGAAATCATAATAGCCACTCCTGCCTTCTTTTTCTCATTTGATGCCCAAAAGATTTTGTACAAGCCCTTAACCTTAAACTTGTGTATGTCCATCCACTTCTTATGTGTTTCTTGTAGACAACATATGGTAGGATTTTGGTTTCTAATCCACTCTGCTATTTGCTTCCGTTTTATGAGCGAGTTCATCACATTCACATTCAGATTTATAATTATAAATTGTGCATTTGCTGACATTTTCGTATCCTCCCCTATTCCTACCCCTTCTCCTTAAACTATTTCCTTTTAAACCAGTGGTTTGCTATTAAGACCCTATCCGTTATCCCCTCCCTTGATTGACTTCCCTTTCTGCCCCTTCCCTTGTTATTCCCCTCTTTTTGTTTTTTAAAAGCCTAATGAATTCCCTCCTCCTTCTTCTCCCCTCCCTTTTTTGACCTCCCCACTCCCCTTGCCTTATCCCTTCTGACTTTCTCAGTAGGGTTAGATACGAGTTTTATATCCCAATGGATAATGTAGCTACTCTTCCCTCTCAGGGTTAGTTACACTGAGAGTAATGTTTAAATATTACCTCTTAATGCTCTCTTTCTCTCCTTCTTATAATTGTATTTATCCCTTCCCCTTCCCATGCCATCTTTGTGTGTAATAGAATATCCTATTTTTCTTATTTACTCAGATTTCTCTTGGTGTCCCCTACTATTCCCTCCCCATTTCCACCCCCCCATGTCATCTTAGACCATTTAGTATCCTGTCCTCTCCCTATGAATTATTCTTCTGGTTGCTATAATAGTAAATATTATAATAGTGAATAGAGTTCACTACAGAGAATTAAACATAGCATTTTTCAACATGGGAATACAGATAATTAGATGTTATTTAAGCCCTTAAAGAGTCAAATTTTAAAAAAATTATGAGTTTTCTTTCTTTTCTCTCTGTTTCTTATTTACCTTTTCATGTTTCTCTTGATTTTTTTGGTTGGATATCGATCTTTCCATTTAGTTTTGATCTTTTCTGTGCAAATACTTGGAAATCTCCTATCTTTTTGAATGCCCAAACTTTCCCTTGGAAGTATATGGTTAGTTTTGGTGGGTAGGTGATCTTTAGTTGTAGACCCAGTTCTCTTTCCTTTCTGAATATCATATTCCAAGCCTTGTGGTCTTTTAGTGTGGAGGCTGCCAGATCCTTTGTGATCCTGATTGGTGCTCCTTGATATCTGAATTGTCTCTTTCTGGCTTCTTGTAAAATTTTTTCTTTTACTTGGAAGCTCTTGAATTTGGCTATTATATTCCTGGGGGCTGTCTTTGCTGGGTCTAGTGTAGAGGGTGATCTATCTATACTTTCAATGTCTCTATTGCCCTCTTGTTGTAGAACTTCAGGTCAATTTTGCTGAATAATTTCTTTTAGTATGGAGTCCAAATTTCTATTAATTTCTGCTTTTTCAGGAAGACCAATGATTCTCAGACTGTCTCTTCTAGACCGGTTTTCTTGGTCTGTCACTTTCTCATTGAGATATTTCATGTTTCCTTCTATTTTATCAGTCTTTTGACTTTGTTTTATTTGTTCTTGCTGTCTTGAGAGTTCATTGGCTTCTAATTGCTCAATTCTAGCCTTTAGGGACTGGTTTTCGGCTATAATCTTTTGGTTTTCCTTTTCAATCTGGTCATTTCTGGTGTTCGATTTGCTTATCCATTCATTTGATTTCTGAGACTCACTTTCCAATTGCAAAATTCTGCCTTTTAAACTGTTATTTTCTTGCCTGATTTCCTTTTGAGCTATTTCCCATTTCTCTAGCCAAATCTTTTCCAACTTTATCGTCATCTCCAATTTGAACTCTTCAAGAGCTTGTGACCAGTTTTCATTATTTTCGGAGGGTCCGGATATGATTGCTTATTTGTTATCCTCTTCTGTTTGATCTGTTGTCTGGATTTTCTCTGTGTAAAAGTTGTTGAGTGTTAAAGATTTCTTCTTCTTGTAGTTAATCTTTCTCTTCTGGGCTTCCTGATTCTGGGTTGCCATTTTAAGCCCAGCACCTTGTCAGCTTTATCCTCACGCTCAGGGTCTGTCTGCGCTCTTTAGGCTCCTGAGGTCTCATGTCTGGTTATTCTCAAGGTCACGCCTCCTGGTGGTCCCCTTTGCTTGATACTCTGCCAGAGGCTCCTTTACAAGTCTCAGGGAGTTGCTTCCACAATCGTATACCCGTTTGCACTGGTTCCCCACTCAGTGTCCGCCTCCACCTTCACCTGTGCTCAGTGTCAGCCTCAAAGTCCGCACATGTTCTTTAGCCTTTTGGGGTCTTAAGTCTTGCTGCTCTCTGGAGCAGGCCCTGGAGCTGCCAATGACTCAATGGGTGCCCCAAACTTGCTCTACTTCTTTTGAGCTGGCTTTGGCATTGTATGTGGTATGTGGGGGAGGGAGGTTGCTCAGCCCACAATTTAGTGAGATCTGTTTCACCCTTTCTACACTGTGCCCTGTTGTGGGGTCCCTCCATTCCTCTGGATTTGTTTTTATGTCCCCTTGAGGAGTCCTGTATGTTTTGGTTAGGAGAGGTTAAGCGCTGCTTTTTACTTTGCCACCATCTTAACCCCTATCTAATTAATTATTAATCCAAGTAGGGCCATTTCATTTGGTATAGATTGATATAGATGCAGAGATAGACCTAGGTTTAGCTATGTTTTTTTTCCACAACATGGCTTTTTTAACATTTTTTTTACAACATGGCTTAACTATGATGAGGGGTTATGTTAAGTGAACTGCTCTCAAACACTAAGCCTTCTGCTTAAGGCAACCTGACTCCATACACATTTTTAAACAAAAGCATTAATTCCTTTTTGTATATAACTGTCCACACAAATTTCACTGTTAAATCATAAATTATTATTTAGATTCCATAGGGGATAAATCAATTGCATAATGATACCCATCACATGTCTACCTCATATGTGAAGTATATATTTTAATACCAATAATAGAAGCATAACCTTATTCAGTATTTTAACCTTATGTTAGGAACAGAGACACTAGAAAAGAATTTGAATTCTAACCCTGCTATTTACTCCCTTTATGACTTGATCTCTCTGGGATACATTTTTTTCAAATAAAATAAAATGGTTGAACTAGATGTTTTCTGTCTCTAGTTGTATTAATTTATGATTCTCTGGTACACATGTCCAGAGAATGAACTTTAATAAGTTGCAATATGATCATTTATGGCAGCTTTTCTTGGATTTATCTAGGAAGGCAATACCTCTCCCCTCTGGAGGTCAGAGAAGTCTTATTGATTAATTGACAAAGTCAATCTTATTAGAATAGTTTCAAAAGAGAAAGGAGCAATTATGTATGTTCATTAATTATTGACAAGATAATTTATATGTTTTCAGTAGAACTCTAATATAAGTGCAAGGGTCTGTGCTGCTGGTTTTATGCTATGAAGTTACTCTAACTCTCCTTGAAACAATATTATAGGATAGCCTAAAAAATGAAGTGGAATTTTAAGAGTTTTTGGAGAATGTTATTAAATATGAATATGAAAGCCTGGGAAATTCTTCTATTTAAAAGAAAAAATAGCTAGGTAAAAATTTGAGAGTCATGCTCCAATAATCCTTTAGCTTCATCTTGTCACATGGGAAGGCAAAATGAGGCAAATCCAAGCAGTACTGACATGAAATTTAATTCAGAGTTAATAAGGACATTTAACACTTATTAATTAGAAATGGAGATGGACTGGAGTAAATCTAGGAAATTGGCATGCCAGACAACTTATACTTCATTTCTTAGGGCAACAGTAAACCAAATGAAGCTCTCACAGTGATGATTATTTTCTCTTACACTTTCACTTACAATTTTTGTTGTCTCCCATTATAATAGCAGGTGTGTAGGATAAATCTTAAACTATGGTTAGGCTAATAGAGACATCATTTAGGGAAGCATGGAGAATTCATTTAGGGAAGCATGATTTCATTTACTATTTTGACATCTAAGAATGCAAAATACTAAAGAGGAACTAGATAATATCTTGCACAGAGCTTACACTCTGAATGCCTTCTTATTTGGAATTTTTCCCTTCCCTATTTTTCCTTTTAGTGTTTGATGTAATCATTTTAGAAATATAAAAACTATTCTTTACATATTACTTCATTCTAACCAAATTTTAAAGTGAGTATGATAGCTTAGGGTAATTTTTTTATTTTAATCAAATGAGTAAATTAGATTATAATGTCACATTATGTATTAAGGAAATAAGCTTTATCAAGATATCTGTGTTGTGGTTCTAGAAGGATACAGTTTGATATAGTGAAGTTATTTGCAAAACACACACACACACACACACACACACACACACAAATGCCAAGGAAGATTTCACAGGGAAGTTACAGTGTAGGAAAATTAGCAGTAGAGAAAGGATCAACACTAAAAAGAATGTTGTGCTTTGATTGATGAGATACTTAAGACATTAACAAGAGGAAAAAAATAAAGAAAGGAGTCAGAAATAAAATATAGAGAGTAGGATGGTTTTATACAAATACAGAAAAAAGAAATTATAAGTAAAGTGATGCCATCCTGATTGTCATTTCTTACACAAAAATGTCCATGACCTTCATATGCCACAAATTGCTTAGCCAATCTCTAATTAAAGGCATCCCTTCAATTTCTAATTCTTTGCCACCACAAAAAAAGAACTGATATAAATATATAAATACAAAAAGCTTATGTAGAATTTTATTTCTCTTTGGTCAGGCTTTCACATTGCTCTTCAAAATTGTTGGCTCAATCCACATTTCCTTCAACATGAACACATGGGCTGTTGGGGATATTATTGGGGATGTAGACACTAAATGATAATTCTAGTCCAACTATTAATAATATGGAATTAGGTCTTGATCAATGATATATGTAAAACCCAGTGGAATTGTGCGTTGGCTAAGGGGGGGATAGGGAGGATTGGGGGAGAGGGAAATAACATGAAATATGTAACTATGGGAAAATATTCAAAATTAAAATTTAAAAAAATTTAAAATGCCTCATTTGGTATTCATGAAAGACAATTCTACACCCTAAGGCATAAGGCACTTGTGGAAGTATTAAAACTTTCATGTCAGAAAGGAGGAACAGAATTGCTAGATTTTCTCAAAATATATTTAAATAGGCAAAAACCTGAAAGTGATATTTTTGGAAAAATCAAATAACATTTATATGTTCAATAGTAACAGCTAATAATAAGTATACATAATTATATTTTAAAGATATAATTCTTATTTTATATAGCTTCTTAATGGAATATATAGAATTATTAAGATCTAAAGTTGGAATTTTTAAAATTCCCCATGATTAGCAGATACATATTTCCAAACAAAAATATGTCATCAAATAAGTTTTTAGAAACAAATGCCTGAGTTATTCTTACTTGTTTATGGAAATAAAAACATTTAGGATAGCAAGTCTGCACAAGTTAATTGGTTATCTATCTATCCATCAATCTATCAGTCTATCACTTCATCTCTAAGTCTACATCTATATTGACAAATACATTTATATATAAATTGTAATGAAGATTTTTTCAACAGTCCTGTAGAGACTGAGTCCTAATACTTCTATTTAACCCCCCAAAGCAGTTGTTTTAACTGTTTATATTTATTTATAGTAAAACATTCCTTAGAACATTAAATACAAGATAAAAATAATAATAAGATAGTACCTTATCTCTGGAATGTTTCTATCTTAATCTCAATGAAAAAGATTAATGCTAGATAATAATAATAATTTGGGGGACAAGATAGAGACTGGTTCTGTGATTTCATTGATATGGGTCAGTAGTTTTAAACTCAAATAGAAACTGAGGCCACAAATATTTACATAAGTATCTCCATGGGCTATATATTAACTTTTAATACTATCTGTGCTACTATATAGATATATATGCACTAGATATATATGCACATATATAAAGATACATAAATTATTTGTGTATGTATCTACATATATATGCATTTATTTAAATATTGGCCATTTATATTTCAGTCTGGTTCCAGACACACTGTAGAATAAGTTATGGGCAACATGTGGCCCATATGTTTGACAGCTCTGGTTTAGGCAACTCTCAAATGAGGAAACTCTTTTTACCGATACAAGTTGACAACTTCTCTGAAACATGGTATTGGGAGTTGCCAAGAGAACCACAAAGTTAAATGATCCTCCCAGTATCATATGGAAATGATGTTTAATTGCATTTCTTCCAGGCCACAAGATCAGCTAGTTCTCTATCTATTGTGCCATGCTGCCTCATAGTAATAATTATGAATAATATGTCATCAAATCAAGGAAGATGGTTGATAAACATTATCTGAGCATGTGATACATGTGTTTAAAAGTCAATAAGAAGTTAAATACTTTTGGAAAAGGCAAATATCACTTCCTTGAAAAAATATTAATAAAGGCTCACACATTCCTGAATTTCTTGAATGTAACTGGATATGATTTATCTCAGATCAAATCTATGAAGCAGCTGAAATTTCAAGAATAGAACCCAGAAGCAATTCATGGGAGGCTATATTTCTACACTGCATCATTGGAAATAAAATAATGCTGACAAAATAATGTTGATTCAAATCTGAATCATTTGAATTCATTTGCATATGGGAAGAGAGGGATTTTTGAGAGCCATTCAGAAACAATTCATTGCTACCAGAAATTATAAAAAGGTTATCTTTTACGATTCAAGAATTAAGAGGACATTTCTAGACCATATCACCTTCACTCTGACCACCACCCTTATCTCCCCCAAACCATCCCACCATAACTTTAAACTTTAGTTCCTAGAATCCTTTCACTCTGAAAGGTGAGCCTTTGCCTTACGGCATTCCAAGTTTCTTCTTAGACATCTCCAAACTTTGCTGCTTTATTTCTACATGCAAATTCCTTTTCAATTCCCCTTTAGGTACTGACTTTTCCCATTAGAATGTAAACCGTTTTAATATAGTAATTGACTTGTTTGTTGGCATTTATATCTCCAGAACTTACATAGAAAATGGTCCATAGTACTATGTATCTGAAATTTATTAAAAATTTGAAAATGACATAAATAGCAACATAAATAAAGCCCTATTTAATTCAAAATACAACACACCTCTACATGTCTCAAACTCTCTCTTGCACCTTTATTTCATCTTGGGGAAGGGGAGTGATATTAAAACTACATGATGAACTTTATATTGCCTCAATAATGAAAGAAGTATCCTTGAGTCCAAATCATCATGTTAAATCATCAGCTATGAGTATGTGTGTGCTTTGTCAAACCTATCTTTCTAGCCTTTGTTAGCCTTCAGAAATTCCCAAGTAGTAGAATTACTGTAACTAAAAAGGATAGGATATAGGAACTGGACATATGATTTCAGCATAGGGAACTACTTAGATGAGAAAATGTCTTTTTTTTTCAATACAGTTTAAAACCTTCTCTGCCACTAATAGTTTTAGAGCATTGCTCAGGCTTTACCTCTTGGTTGTGAAGAAGTCTTATAGCTAGAATGTATCCAACTGAAAAAAAAAAAAACTTGAACCAAAGATTTGTTTCTTCCAGGACCTGATCTTCACTATTGTACAGATATTTTTGTGACCTAGACAATTCACATAATATACCTTTTTATTTGTAAGTTTTATTTTGCATAATAATAAGAAAACTATTTCCTAGAAAATTAAAAAAATAACTTTTATGTTGAATTATGTGACAGAAAAATCTCCACTCTCATTTCTGTGAGGAAATTATAATGAATATAATCTGAAGATTTTACCATTTAAACATGATATTGAAACAAATTCTGAATGTAGATGAGGTTGAGTAAACAGCAAATGTGAAGGGCAAGAATGAAAAGTAAAAACAGGTGTTATAACTATAGAAAATTCTTTTGAATGAATATACAGAGGGAAAATAAGCAGAAGAAAGGAACTCTGAAAAAAAAAAGAGTCCAAAGATCAGAGATCCAATCAGGGGCAGAAAGAAGCAAGAAAATGGGATTCACATTGAAAGGATAAATGGACCTAAGTATTGGTGGTTTTACCACATTGCTTTAAAATCAAGCCAGACAAAACAAAAGAAAAAGAAAAAGTTCAGAACCATCCATAGAAATAGTGGAGGTTGTGGTCAAATCTGACTTTTTCCTGATGTCAGTAATGGACTTTTTCCCTGTGTTCACCCATCCCTATAATACAAGGTTGTCTTCACACTTGAGGGTCTGTGGCCATTAATCAAAACCACTTCAGCTGTGCTCTCTCTTAGTCTCTAATGTCAGCAGCACTCTAGGAGTAAATTACACTTTGAGTTTTGCTCTCAAAGTCGTCTTTCTTTCCTACAACCTACTGTAGAATGTATATGGGAGGTTTATCACTGTTCCTTCTCACAGAGCTGAGTTCACATAAGTTTAATTTCCCATAAATTTGGGGATGGACAATATGATTTCTAATTTGTTCCTAATTAACATATAGATAGATAGAGAGCAAGAGAGAGAGAGATGAGAGACAGACAGACAGACTGACAGACAGACAGACTTAAGGATCCTCTCCAGCAAGGGATATGACGTTACACACTTTGCTTTAAAAATGAATTTAAAGAAACTAAATAAATATATCTCAATATAAGGAAAGTTATTTCTTTTTAATATACCTTAAATTATTCATGACTTTTTAAATGTTTCTTTTTTTAATGTAGGATTTCATTACAGCTTAGCTTTGTGTAGAACTTCTCCAAGCTAGACCTGCAGAGTACTTGAACATCTGGAAGGTTGTACTAAACTACAGAAATGAAATAAGAAGTATGTAAGAAAATTATAGATGGAGGTAATAATATATGGTGGAATTTTTCCCTTGGTTCAGTATAATATCATAGAACATTTTGACTTTAATTTACTTAAAAAAACAGTATTTTTATTTGCAT
This sequence comes from Gracilinanus agilis, assembly GCF_016433145.1. NCBI lineage: Eukaryota > Metazoa > Chordata > Mammalia > Didelphimorphia > Didelphidae > Gracilinanus > Gracilinanus agilis. The sequence continues at coordinate 257,821,452 of NC_058130.1, forward strand.
CTTTTTTATGCCATTTAAGTGACATAAGAACAATATTTAAACTGTAGATTTCCTGGATCCAAGGCGAGATTTCTATTCACTGTGCTATGATGTGATAAATATCATTTCTTTAAAAAAGAAGAAAAAACTTACCACTATTCTACCTTAACTGAGTTTGACAGTATGTACAACATAGTACTCACTTTTGCAAAGAAGGGATGGAAATATATTCTCCTTTTATCTCTTGGGGTTGTCTTGTACCTATGTGTATAGAGTAGAGTTATATTAGTAATTTTTAAATTTAAATTATTAGTATCCTTTCAGATAATTTTCCTGATTCTGATTATTTGACTCTTTAGTTCATGTAAATGTTCCCATGATTTTTAAATTTTACCACAATTTGATTAGCCATTTCTCTTTAGATAGATATTAACTTTACTTATTTGTTGCAACTACTAGATTTCTTTTAATATTTTGCTATATATAGAAGCTTCTTTCTTTCTTGCTTATCTCCTTTCTTCCCTTGTTTCCCCTTCCTTTCTTACTTCAACTATATCACTCAACTGATAGAAAATCAAGTAAATATTTTGGAAACATCTCATTTTATCTCAAAGTCAAATATGTTGAATCAGTCTCATGTGTTTGGAAAGATACAGACGTGAATATTGCTCTAATAAAATGAAAGGGATGAGAACTAGACCTGTGATTTTAATGGTATAAAGAATTCTTAGATGAAGAAAACAACTCTACCAATCCAGGCTGATATATTCCCTGTCATTTCTATTGTCTTAGGGAGTTTCTTAGAGTGGTTAGAAGGTAGGGGTGTGTGTGTGTGTGTGTGTGTGTGTGTGTGTGTGTGTGTGTGTGTGTGTGTATGCACGCGTGTGTGTGTGTGAATGATATTTTCTAAGGTTACAAAACCACAGTTTGTCTTCAAAATTCTAATTCTTTCTTTTTCCACCATTGTGAAAACTCTTATCCTATCATCTTCTGGAGCTGGGCAGTTACAATATGAAGGTGCCCCTGGCATCCATGACAACTAGGCAGTTGGCAGCCAATGAGTTGTGATCTACTTTGTAGATCTCATTAGCTAACCCCTGAAACAAATTTCTAAATGTTTCTTTTCTGTCAAAGTCACTACCTTCTTTCTGTCAGACAGGTTCATAACCTTAATATCAACCATGATTCTCATTTACTCTGTATATCTAATACATTGCCAAATATAGTTATTTATACCTTTATAAAATATTGTCAGCTTTCCCCTCATTTCTATTCTCATAATCACCAACTTAGCTTTCCCCTCATTTCTAGTCTCATAATCACCAACTTAGTTTAGCACTTTAACATCACCCATTTGAAATAGTACAATACCTAGCTGTGTGACCCTGGGCAAGTCACTTCACCCCCATTGCCCACCCTTACCACTCTTCCACCTAGGAGCCAATGCACAGAAGTTAAGGGTTAAAAAAATAAAAATGAAATAGTACAATAATCTCCTAACACAGCTCTCTGCTTCATATCGCTCCTTTCTATGATCAGTTTTCCAAAGAACAACCAGAGATTTTCCTAAAGTTCAAATATGACCATATAACTCCTTTACACAATAAACTTTAGTGATTTTCTGTTGATTCCAAGATCAAATATAAATTCCACAATTTGGCATTTAAGTCCCTCGATGTCCAGATCTTTCATTCTTATTCTAAATTACTCCCTGTTCTTTACTATTCAGTCAGAACAATCTTATGCTTCATGCACAATATTAACTAGGCTATGGTAGAGGAAGGTGATGAAGTATCATAATGAAGCAAGAAGAAGATGGATACCTAGTAGAAGGAGAACATATGAACTGATGCCAAGTGAAGTAAGGAGAACAACAACCTATTTAGCCAGTCCATGAACAGTGGCCATCTCCATTGTTTATAGTTCTTTGCTACTGCAAAAAGTACTGCAATAAGCATTTTGATTTATATGAATTTTCTTTCTATTTTTTACTCCACATAGCTATTTGTCTAGCAATGAGGTTTCTGGATCCAAGGGAATCAATGTATTAGTAATTGTCTTAGCATATTGATATTTTTCTTTCTAGAATATTAGCACTAATTTCTAATCATACTGGAGTCTTTTAGTATGTTTGTCTTCCAATACTCTTCCAACATAGTGAAGATTGCCATCATTCATTATATTTTTCAATTTTCTGGGAAAATTGAAATTTCAAAGTTGTTTTGAATTACTTTTCTCTTTTTATTTAATTGTTTTCAGATTATAGGTTGGTACAATTGTAATAAGCATTTTCTGACATTTCATGATACATGTTCCCTCCCTCCCTCCAAAGCCTCTGCACTCCCTAAGACAGGTAATATTATATAAATTGTATATGTATTATCATACAATATATATTTCCATGTCCATCATATTGTGAAAAAAGACACATTCCTTACACTAGAGAAAAATTCCTGGAGGAAATAAAGTGAAGAATGGTATGCTTCAATCTGCATTATACTCTCTTTAAAATAGACTCTATGGCAGGGTATTTTTCATCATGAGTCCCTTCGAATTGTCATGTATTCATTTCTCTTAATGTTAGTGATTTGGAATTTTCTTTCCTTTGGTTGAGAGTGGCTTGGAAATCTTCCTTTGAGAAATATGTTTTTCTCCAGATCCTTTAACTGGAAATCTGTCAATGAATGGTATCTGTTAGATGTTTGGACCAATTCCCCATACATTCTGGATAAAAGAAAAAGGAACCATTTTAACAACAAGTGATAAAGTATCCACTCTAAAGTACAAACTGATGCTGTGATATATTTTAAAAACAGATATTTGAAATTTTGCTGTAATTTTGCTATGTGATGTAGTTTCTTAAAATTAAGTCAGTATGTCATCAGAAAAATCAAAACATATTTTGATCAGATTTTCTGATGAAGAAAACAAGTATGATTTAATAAGTCCAATAAATTATGCTTTTCTATCATTGGAATTTTACATCTTTCTGAGAATTATTTTTTTCATGATCATGAGGGAAAGAAACTGAACTTAATACAATGTAGGTGCATACAATTGTAAAAATTACACACACACACACACACACACACACACACACACACACACACACACATATATATGGCAATTTTTTTCAATCATTCCTTAATGGATGTTCCCAATTTCTAATTCTTTGCCACCACAAAAAGAGCTGTTATAAAACTTTTTTTTCTACAAAAATATCCTTTTCCTTTTTTATGATCTCTTTGAGATATGGACCTAATATGGGTATTACTGAATTAAAGGCTACGCAGAGTTTTATATTCATTTGGGCATAGTTCCAAATTGCCTTCCTGAATGGTTGGATCAGTTCCTAACTGTATTAACAATATATTGGTGCCTCAATTTTGCCAAATTTATCAGTTTACAGTTTACCAGTCATATTACCAATCTGATGGATTTGAGGTGGTCTGTCAAAGTTATTTTAATTTTGACTTCCCTAATCAATAGTGATTGAGAACATTTTTCATATGATTATAGAGAACTATGATTTCTTCAACTGAAAACTGTCCTTTAATGACCTTTACCATTTGTCTATTTTGGAATGAAATCTGTTCTTATAAATTTGACTTTGTTCTCTATATACTTGAAAAATGAGACTTAACAGAGAAATTTTCTATAAAATTATTTTCCAAATTATTGTTTCTCTTCTAATATTGGTCACATTATTTTGTTTGTATAAAACTTTTCTTGCTTCTAGGCTTTGTTAATAACACCTATGTGGTATATATGAGTTTATTTTGTTTCCAGTAACTTTGCTAAATTTTTTCTTGATAGATGATTCTTGTTTGCAAAACTGTCTCCTTTGCCTTCAACAATAGAATAGAGATGATTTCTATGTTCCTACTTGCTAGCAAAATGGAATAAAGGAAAGAAAAAAACCACAAATTTAAAATGAACATAGTTGTAAATGATTCTGGTAATTAAAGTCAGCAGTGAAATAAACTTTGATAGCAATGATGTCTCATATTGATTCATACAACAACAAAAAAGCACAGAACAAGCCCTAAAAACTTCCATGTGAGTATTAGAAAACTTTTAACAAGTAAAACAAATCAACATTTTAATGTGAATCACCTAATCTATTTCAATCAATGAGTCATGAAGTGTAGATGTTGATTGGGATGATAGAAGAAAGAAAAGTCCATGGCTCCTGAGTAGTTCAATCACATTTGGATTAAATCCTTCACAAATAAAAATAAGCATTATGTTTGTAGGATACTGGATGGATACAGGAAGAGTATATGACAGAATGGAATACAATATTTACAGAAAGGTACTGAAGACAAATTGTCTATTTCAAACCTTTACATGGGATTTTCTTTCTAATTTCTAAATTAATATGAACTTGCCAGAAATTTAACTCATGTAAATCTAATTCATAAATATTCAACTCCTGGACTCTGGGAATTATTCTCATGATTTTATTCTTTGAAGCTGAAAGCTAATTTTGGGGGTGTATAAAAATCCAATTCTAAAAAGACAAAGGATGTCAGTGATTTTGAAATGGTCCTGAATGGTCTTATTTTTGTAGCATTTTTCTAAGAGAAAAGCAAAAATATTAGTAGGGTAAAGGAAAAAATGCTATTATTTTTATCTAAAGGTCTTTAAATTCTATCTTCTCTTAGGAAAATGACAAATTCCAGCCTCACGTGTCAAGTAGGGAAAAAAAAACAGATTCTGACTTTTGTGGATGGATGGAGAATGGCAGATTTTGGAGAAAGGTTAGTGTCCCAGTTGAAGTATTTATGGTTCTATTTTCCAGTGTGCATTGAGTTGCAGGTCCACAAATTTTCTGTACTCCAAAGACATTGGTCCTCTAAGACACAATTACAAATTTCCTGAAGTCTGCCATTAATTCTCTGAGATGTAGGAATGGCATTTGTAAGCATGATCAATTTTAAGATTTCTTCTCATGCTTTCTGGAGAACTTAGAACCACTATCCACATATCTGCCTCATTTACTCTTTTGTAATAATAGAAAGTGTGATGGAAGGGAGGCAAGCCATTCTGCTACTTCTTTCCCATGACAGTGTCCTACTCCTTGCAGCTGCAAACCATAGATGCATTTAAACCTATCAGCTTCATAAATTATCCTGTTCTTAATGTCTTCACAGTATGCATGTGACAGTGCATTAAATTCCATATTACTATTCAGATTTGTGCCAATTGTACTTACTTGAATGATAGCAGTAAAACTGAGAATATATAAAAGAGAAAACTTTAAAGAAAGTATGTTTCATAAGCCCAATTTGGATTTGCCAAACTTTCTATAGACTTAAAGAATATATTTGACTGAAGTTACAAAGAATTCTATAGAGAAGGAGAATAATACTTTAGGACAACTTCTTCCTATGCATGGGCTAACAATAAGCTCCAGACTAGTAGGAGGCAGAAACAGGACATTTTGCTTTACTCTTTGACAATGGATGGTCACCATTTTGAACCATCTGGGTTTTAAATTAAATCTCAGTCTTATTTAAGAACTGGAAGATGAGTTGCTAGAAAATAGAAAGTCATATGCTTGGGATAGGATGAGATGAATAAATTAAATTAATGTCTCTGTGACTGGAAGAGGAAGTGGGTTTTTTGGTCCAGTCAGTCAGTCAACAAGCATTTATTCATGTTCTATTTTGTGATAGGCAATGTGCTAAACATTGGGGAAAGAAAAAAAAGACAAAAAGAGACTGAGAACAAACAGTTTGGTAGATAGAATGGAAACCAGGATAGATTAGTGCCTCAAAAGCCTAAAGAAAAAAAAGAGTAATGAGGAGAGTGGTCAATAGTCTCAAGGCTACAGAGAGACTGAAGAAAAGAAAAATATAGATTTGTATCTATCAGCTGGATTTTTCTATTAAGATATCATTAGTAAGTTTGGAGAGCCCAGTTTTTTTGTGAAATGATGAGGACAGAAGCCAGATCATCAGGGATTAAGAAGAGAGTGAGAGGAAAGTGTAAACGCCTACTATAGATTGCATTTTAAAGTAATATGGCCACAAAGGGCAGAAGATATAAGGAATTATAGTGGTAATCCAAAGAAACATGGGCCAATTTGCAGGTAGTAAGAGAAAGAGAGAAATGCAAAATAAGTGATGATTTAGGAATGACAGAGGAGGTAATTTTCTGGAAGACCCAAGATGGAAAGGGAACCATTTTACGGTTAGAGGTGTAAAGATTAAAATTAATATGCAAAAGCTAAGTATTATATTTTTAAAGTTTATTAATAATAAACTAAAGTAAAAAACTAGAGTGAAAAGGTGCTAAACTAACTTCAGCCATGCTCATGAACGAAGAGAGAAAGAAGGAAGACCTACAGAACTTATAAAACAATAACGTGGCCATGCAAATGTAGAGGTGCAGGAGAGATTTAAGAGAATTTTGGTAAATACTAAGGGACTTCTGGGGGATGAAGTCCTGTGATCCTTTGGGGAGACTACTCCCCAAAGGATCATAAAAACATAATCAACTTAAAAATTGTAATAATTTGTGGATTAAAGGAAAAGAGAACAAAATCAATGATTGCTACATTGACAAAAAAAAAATTAGGGGGCAGTCCCCTTTGGCATAAAAGTTTACATTCAGAACAAATGCTTTCAACTCCCCAAAGTTCAATTAACATCCCAAAGTCCAATATGGATCTTCTGTTGCAGAGTGTGGTCTCTACAGACATATTTATGGCACTTTCTCCAAACAGGTTCATCTTCTGGATTCTGGGAGGTAGCAAGTTTCTTATCCTAAAATTACTTAAAATTACTCAAATTCAAATCAAAGTTCACAACAATAACATAGTCCTCCTGAGGTGGATGATAACAAACAGAGGGATCACTCAAGGATGCATGGTTGAGGTATGAGGTATATGAATCAATTGACAAAAGAAATAAAAAAACATCAAAAAATCTAAATAAAAGAGAAAAAATAACTTATGGATGAAATATAAAATGTCAAAGTCTTATGTTTAAAAAATCTAGATAAAGGAAAAACAAACCTTTAACAGGCCCTTGAATCAGGGCCCAATTAAAGTTATTTATGTAATTATGTACTTATCCAATTAGTAGCCAGGACTACAGAAATTTTGCCACACTATGAAAGACAGAAAAAGGGACTAGATTATAGGAGCCAGGCTGGCAGCCATAGTAAGGAGTTTGATAGGGTTCAGGGAAGTCCAGCCTCTGACATATGTCGGAACAGCTACAACCTGAATCCCAAACAAGTTCAAATCCTCTTGTCTTGTCTCAAAATTACAACAGTTCCACTGGGATTGGTTTGGTCTCTTTGACCTTTGTGCTCAATAGGCACTATGCAGGTTAGCTTTATGCTTCTTTGGCACTGGGCAGTGGTTCTTTTTGTATTTCCTTCACCTGGAATCAGAAAGAATCATTAAGCAAAGTTCCATAATTAAAAAAAAATCAGTGGCATTATTCTATAGTTTAAAGCTTTTTGGGTATGCATTAAGATTAGAACAAATGTATTTTTAAACTTATATTACTGTAAAACCAAAAAAATTAATATTGATTATATGTACTTCAAAGTACTCAAATACTATATTGAAAAAGAATTTTTAAATGCTTTAAAAATAAAAAATATATATATAGTTTAGAATCAGTGACACACTGTGTCAGTCAAGGAAAGGTAGACTACAAAATTTCCTCACCAAAAATGAGATCCATTTCCTTTTTAAACTTGGCCATGATTTACTATGTGAGTGCAAATGATTTTCACAATAACAGATTTATAAAAAAAGTAATACAGTGGAAATGCACCTTCAACATCCCCCATATTCACAATAGCCCAGTTAATAGCAAACAAACCCATTATTATACAAGATTTACATGTTTATATATAGCCACTTGCCGTGTGATATTTTAAAAAACCTGGGAACTGATGTATACTTGTCACAAATCTATAGATATAGGAAAACTTTGCTGATGAAAATCAATTTTGGGTCTATAACATCACCAAGAAATCTAGATTGTTCTGGGGGAAGTAAATTAAACTGAAGAGTTATAATATCATGCATGCAGGAGCTCTTTTTGGCTTCCTGATTTATATATTAAAAGTATTGGTAGGATCTTCTATTTGGTTCTCTACCTTTTAACACAATATTCTTTATAATATGTATATATATACATATACATATATGTGTATGTGTGTGTATATAAATATCATCCATTCAGAAACTACTAGATATCTGAAGTCATTTCTCAAAACCCCTTAAAATTACAATTTAAATTCTTAAGTCTCCTATTCTCTAAAGTTGTATACAGGTAGTAACCAGTTTTGATGGAGTACATCTATCATCATGTATGTGACAATTAACAAAGGCAAAGAGGAAGAAAATGCTGTATAAGCAGCATGAGACCTTGATAGATCAGGTGGACTTATGGGCTGTTACAAATTTAAAAAAAATTGTGTAAGATGTCCATGGGCTTTCACAATGATATGTTCTTCAATAACAGTACAGATAAAGAATCATATAACAGAAAGATATTGATTTGTTTAATACAGGTAAACTTAAAAAATTTAAACCTTAAAGAAATCAGCAAATACAGTAATATATGTAGTGACAGGGTACAGGCAGTGCAGTCAAAAAATCCTTTTTATGAATTTCAATAGACTTGTTTACTCTCTTGAGAGGAGAAACTGAAAATGATTAGCAAGCAATAGATATACAGATCTCTTTTAAGATTCTTTCCCTTCCCCCAAAAATTTATCCATTTAGATTTCATTTGTCACCCATCTTTAGTTTTTCATATGCCCATTGGGCAGAATTTCTACTCTGCATGTTGAGAGTATTTAAGGCTTTCAAAACTTTGTCAAAATATTTCAGTTTGGCCTATAGTTTAAGCAAAATATATTTTTGCATATTCTTGAGGGGAAGTAAGCCAAATGGTAAAAAGCCAATGAAAATACAAACTACTAGTAAGAAAATCAAGCAGACCCATATACACTAGTGAGGTCAAGGAATTCAAACTGCAGAGATTCAAGCATGCTTTGCAATAGCATTATTCCTCAAAAAAAAAAAAAAAGCAGAATGGGGTTTGTTTACAGAGTAAAAAAAAGAAGAGTAAAATTTGTAGAGAGAGAACAATAGGGCATTTGCATATGAAGGACTGGTTACCCCTAGGTGTTCTGAGTCAGGAGAGAGAAGGGGGGGAAAAGCAGGCTTATTTTCCAAAACTGACTTTAAATCTACTGACTTTAGGACCTCCCAGAATTAAAAGGTGCTCTCACCTTTGGTGATTAAATCTAAAGATGGGCAGTATAGACTTAATCTAATTATCACAATTGCCAGCAATAGCAGTGGCAGTGACATTGAGTCACTTCCAGTGCCTTCCCGTAGCCTGCGTGTCCAATCACAATAGATGCTTTTTCATAGAAAGCATAGGGGTCGGTCTGATTTGTTACTCATGCTAGCACATTGGCAGTGGGTGGAATGCATGCAGAGGGTGGAGCAGCAGTGGCCTTGATAGTGCAAAATCAGGCTGCTTGCAAAACTTATCCATGCTATCTATTCTTATCTCAAAGGCTTAAAAATACTTTAGAATTCTGTCCCTTCAGGTTGCCAAAAACATAAAGATTAAAATTAATATGCAAAAGCTAAGTATTATTTTTTTAAAGTTTTATTAATAATAAACTAACATAAAAAACTAGAGTGAAAAAGTGCTAAACTAACTTCAGCTATGCTCAAGAAGGAAGAGAGAAAGAAGGAGGAGCTGTAGAAGTTATAAAACAGTAACATAACCACACCAATGTAGAGGCACAGGAGAAATTAAAGGCAAATTTTGGGAAATACTAAGGGACTTCTGGGGGAGTCCACAGGTTCAAAATCTCCATTTATACAAAGGAGTAAAGCTACCTCATCATGTGAGATTAGAGGAAGGAGGAAATAGTAGCAGAAGGTATCTGAATAATTTGAAATGGGGGGAAAGGCAAAATGAGAGAATTCACTGTGAATTACTTCAATTTTAGGCCACATATTTGATAGTTCAGTTTCCCTTCTTCATGAGAGTCATCTACTACTTTTATTTTAATTCAATTGACCCAAATTATAACTGAGGATGTTAGTTAACTTTGACATTGGTATAGAACATTCTTTATTTTGCTTTAAAAATGCTATCCTTAACCAAGTATATCTATATACTCTAGGGATTAATATTTTATAAGACCTCACTAGTAATATCCAGATTATTGACAATAAGAACAAATTAAATAATCAAATAGAAAAACTATTTGACAAATGAATTTGAAATGTCTGAAGTGGACAAAATAAGGTTAATGGGTAATTTATTTGAAAATAATTTGATATTAAGCAAAGAACAAAAATAATCATAACAAACATTATAAAAATGAGTCATTCAGAATTCTTTTCTTCATAGTTGTCCCATCTCAAAAGCCAGTGCCCTATTAGTTCAGATTTGATTTTGGAATGATGTATTTGCAAGCCACTCAACAATCAATAAAGCAGAATTACTTTGCTCTAAAACACCAAGAATATACAACAAGGGTACATTAGAAATTGAATTTACTGGACACGGTAATCTTCTGGAAACATCTGGTCAGTCAGTCGTTAGAGTATAGCCACTCACATAGTCTTGGGCAGCCACTAAATCTAAGAGGCAATGACTACATTTGGCTGGGAACTTCTATCAAATTTAGAAACTATCAGGAAGATGAGGCCAGTCAGGTTAGGTGGAGGGAGAAAGTTCTATCGGTGTAAGGGAAGTTGCATTAGAAAACTTGCCTTATCACAACAGCATAGGCCTTACTTGGCAAGGATGCTAATGGAAAATATATGATTTATTGTTTTTTGTTTTTTATTTTCTAAACTCCCTCAAACCACCAGATTTAAGGAGCAACTGAAGGATTGCAGGAAGTAGAAGGCTATTAGGACAGGGCACCCTGGACCTTTACAGCCTCAGAGAAGGCCTCATATTGGATGGCAAATGAAGGGAGCTAAAATTAAAAAAAGAATGCAATCATGGGAAATTAGAGATATTGACCAACATAAATAAGTGAGAGGATTTGCTTCTGAACTGGAAACAGGTGAATTCATTCCTTACCACTCTTCCTCCCTGTCCCTTGCCTTATAACTTCTTTGAGAAGTAGTATTATTTACTTTTAGATTTTGTTTATTGTCTTTTTTATGCTTATAGTATGTTTTGTCTATTACTAAAAATATTCTGATCTACTTTTACTAAAAATATTCTGAGACAGAATTTACTACAAATATAAATACTCTGTGGATTGAAAGACAAAGGAAAACCTCTGTACAATTAGCCCTAGACTTAAATAGAATATATATGGAAACTTTTTCTACTGCTATGAGATTTAGAATCTAACTTCTATAATTTTTTCAGCTTTTAGTCATGGAAATTAAGGCACAGACATTTTAAGGGATTTAACCATAGTTTTCTTTTTTAATTTTGAATTATTTTTTGCTTAATTAATTTAGAATATTTTCCATGGTTATGATTCATGTTTTTCCTCTCCTCTCCTATTTCCCTACTCCCAGAGCCAAAGAGCAATTCCAATGGGTTTTTAATGTATCATTGTTCAAAACTTATTTCTATAACATTAATATATGTATGTATGTATGTGTATATATATATATATATATATA
>NC_058130.1:257857900-257937784 GCF_016433145.1 Gracilinanus agilis
CCCAGAGAGAAGTTAGATTTGGGAACCCAGGAGGCTGAAGAGCATGGACCTTGGGTGCTAAGATAGAGCAGAGAGGGGTGGCACATAGTAGAAGCCTCAGAGACTTGAAAAGTAACCTAATGCAAAAACTGCTCCATAGCTCCATACAAAGAAAACCTGCACTCCTCACTCTGACTTCTGGCAGGGAAGGGTAAAACAGCATAGTAATGGCCAGCAATGCCAAAGAAAGTACAAACTTCAACCAACAAAAAGAACAAGAGAAAGGCACTGAAACTAGAAAAATTTTACAGAGAAAAAAGCCAGACCACAGAGGAGACAGCAGAGGAGAACGAACAAATAAACACATCTAAACCTTTCTAAAAAAAATGGAAATTGGTCACAAGCTCTTGAAGAGTTCAAATCTGAGATCATGAGAAAGGTGAAAGAGATTTGGCAAGAAAAATGGGAAACAGTTCAAAAAGAAAATAACAGTTTAAAAGATAGAAACTACCAATTGGAGAAAGAAGCCCCAAAATCAAATGAGATGATAAGCAAATTGGAAACCAAAATTAAAGAGCTGGAAACCATGAAAAACAGGATAGACTAAACTGAAAAGGAAAATCAAAAGATTATAGCAGAAAAACAGTGTTTAAAGACCAGAATTGGTCAAGCAGAAGCCAATGATCTCATAAGACAGCAATTAATTAATTAATTGATAAGAAAGAATTAATTAAGCAAAGTCAAAATAGTGGCAAAAGAGAAGGAAAAATGACATATCTCACTGAGAAAATTAATGACTTTGAAAACAGATATAGAAGAGACAGTTTGAGAATCGCTGCTCTACCAGAAAACCCAAAAATCAACAAAAACATTGACATCATACTACAAGAAATTATCCAAGAAAACTGCCCTGATGTTCTTCAGCAAGAGGGCAAAATAGACATTGAATGAATCCACAGATCACCTCCTATATTAAATCCTCAAAAGACAACCCCCCAGGAATATAATTTCTAAATTCAAGAGCTTCCAAGTTAAGGAGAAAATTATACAAGAAGCTAGAAAGAGACAATTCAGATATCAAGGAGCACCAATCAGGATTACACAGGATCTGGCAGCCTCCACACTAAAAGACTGCAAGGCTTGAAGTATGATATTCAGAAAGGCAAGAGAATTGGGTCTACAACCAAGGATCACCTATCGATCAGAACTGAGTATATACTTCCAGGGAAAGTATGGGCATTCAAAAAAGTAGAAGATTTCCAAGTATTTATAAAGAAAAGACCAGAACTAAGCAGAAAGTTTGACATCCAAACACAAAAATCAAGAGAAACATGAAAAGGTAAATAAGAAAGAGAGGGGAAAGAAAAAATGTTCTTCTTCTTTAAGGGCTTTATAAGGTAAAATTGTTTATATTCCAATATGGAAAAATGTTATTTGTAACTCTCAAAAATTGTAAGGTTGGGGTACTAAGTGGTCTGAGATGATATGCGAAGAAAGAAAAAGGGAAGTGGGGAATAGAAGATGGCACCAAGAGAAACTTGAAGGAATAAGAAAAACAGGATAATTTATACCATAAAAAGAGGCACATGGGAAGGGGAGGGGATGAATACTATTATAAGAAGGAGAGGTAAAAAGTGTTAATAATTAATACTTAAACCTTCCTCTCAGTGGAATCAATTCTGAGAAGGAAGAGCAGCTCAATCCATTGGGGTATCAAAAGGGAAAGTCAGAAGGGAAAAATCAAGGGAGGGAGAAGGGCAGGGAGTACAAAAAGTGAGGGAAAGAGAGGCGGGGAGGGAATTAAAAAGAGAGGGAGAGGAAAGGGAAGTAAAATAAGGGTGGGGAAAAAGGAGATTGATTAAAAGCAACCAACTGGTTTAAAAGGAAATAGTGAAAAAAGAAAGGACAGAACTAAGAGAGGAAATCAAAATGATGGGGAATACACGGGTGATGATCATAACTCTGAATGTGAATGAGATGAACTCACTCATAAAATGGAAGCAAATAGCAGAGTAGATTAGAAACCAAAATCCTACCATATGTTGTCTATAAGAAACACACATGAAGCAGGAAGACACACACAGGGTAAAGGTAAAAGACTGGAGCAAAATCTATTGGGCTTCAACTGAGAAAAAGAAGGCAGGACTTGCAATCATGATATCTGACAAAGCCAAAATAAAAATAGATCTCATTAAAAGAGATAGGGAAGGTAATTACATCTTGATAAAAGGCTGTACAGACAATGAAGCAATATCAGTACTCAATATATATGCACCAAATGGTATAGCATCCGAATTTTTAAAGGAGAAACTGACAGAAATCAAGGAGGAAACAGACAGTAAACTATAATAGTGGGAGACCTGAACCTTCTTCTATCAGCTCTAGATAAATCAAACCAAAAAATAAGAGAGATAAGAGAGATGAATGGTATCTTAGAAAAATTAGAATTAATAGATATGTGGAGAAAATTAAATAGGAACAAAAAAGAAATACACCTTCTTGTCAGGAACACATGGTATATTCATAAAGAATGACTATGTCCTAGGACATAGAAATATGGCAAGCAAATGCAAAAGAGGAGAAATAATAAATGTAACCTTTTCAGATCATAATGCAATAAAAATAATCATCAGTAAGGGTACAAGGATAGGCAAATCAAAAATAAATTGGAAATTAAATAATATGATTATCCAAAATCAATTAAAGAACAAATATGGAAATAATACTTTCATTGAAGAGGATGACAATGATAAGACATCCTATGAAAATCTATGGGATACAACCAAAGTAGTATTCATGGGGAAATTTCTATCCTTGAGTGCATATATTAACAAATTAAGGAGGGCAGAGATCAATGAATTGGCATGAAAATTAAAAAAAATCTAGTAAGAGAACAAATTAAAAATCCCCAGATGAAAATTTATTATAGATCCTAAAAACTAAAGGAGAAATTAATAAAATTGAAAATAAAAGAACTATTGAATTAATAAATAAGACTAGAAGCTGGTAGTTTGAAAAAACAAAATAGACAAAGTACTGGTCAATCTAATAAAAAAGGAAAGAAGAAAACCAAATTAACAGTATCAAAGGTGAAAAGGGAGACCTCGCATCTAATGAAAAGGAAATTAAGGCAACCATTAAAAATCATTTTGCCTAGCTATATGGCAACAAATATGGCAATCTAGGTGATATGGATGAATATTTACAAAAATATAAATTGCCTAGATTAACAGCAGAAGAAATAGAATTCCTAAATAATCCCATTTTAGAAAAAGAAATTGAACAAGCCATCAAAGAATTCCCTAAGAAAAAATCCCTAGGACCAAATAGATTCACAAGTGAATTCCATCAAGCATTCAAAGAACAACTAATCCCAATACTATACAAAAAATTTGACATAATAAGCAAAGAAGGAGTTCTACTTAATTCATTTCATGATACAAATATGGTACTGATTCCAAAGCCAGATAGATTAAAAACAAAGAAAGGAAACTACAGACACATCTTCTTAATGAACATAGATGCAAAAATCTTGACTAGTAGCAAAAAGACTCCAGTAAGTGATCAAGAGGGTTGTTCATTATGGTCAGGTGGAATATATACCAGGAATGCAAGGATGGTTCAATATTTGGAAAACCATTCGCATATTTGACCATATCAGCAAACAAACCAACAAATGGTTTCATAACACATGATTATCTCAATAGATGCTGAAAAAGCCTTTGACAAAATACAAAACCTATTCCTATTGAAAACACTAGAAAGTATAGGAATCGAAGGGCCTTTCCTAAAAATAATACTTGTACAAAAATATTTATAGCTGTGCTATTTGTGGTGGCAAAAAAATTGGAAGATGAGGGGATACCCTTCGATTGCAGAATGGCTGAACAAATTGCGGTATGTTGGTGATGGAATACTATAGTGAACTGGAGGAATTCCATGTGAACTGGAATGACCTCCTGGGATTGATGCAGTGTGAAAAGAGCAGAACCAGGAGAACCTTCTACAAAGAAAGGGATACACTGTGGTGTATTAGAATGTAATGGACTTCTCTACTAGCAGCAATGCAATGATCCAGGACAATTTTGAGGAACTTATGAGAAAGAACAGTATCTATATTCAGAGGAAGAACTGTGGGAGTAGAAGCACAGAAGAAAAACAATTGCTTGAACACATGATTTGATGGGGATATGATTGGGGATGTAGACTTTAAATGACCGCCCTAATGCAATTATTGATAATATGGAAATAGGTCTTGATCAATGAATGAAATCTGTAAAATCCAGTGTAATTGAGTGTTGGCTACGGGGAGTGGGGGAAGGAGGGTAGAGAAAGAACATGAATCATGGAACCATTGAAAAATACTCTAAAATAATTAAATAAAACTTTTCAATTAAAAAATGGTAGGTGATATTTCAAAATACTTAATTTGCATTCATCTAATTAATAATGATTTATTAATATGCCTTTTCAGTTCCTGTACCCAAACATTATTTTATAGAGCTAGAAAAATTTTTAAAAATTACTCTAGAATAACAAAAGGACAAAAATAGCAAGGGGATCAATGAAAAAATGAAGGAAGCTTAGTTATACAACATTTCAAACTATATTATAAAGCAATAATCATGAAATCAATCTGATATTAATAAATAGAGTGGCGGTTAAATGAAATAGGTTAGGTAATCAACACATGGTTGTTAATGTCCATAGCAATTTATTAAACCCAAAGGATCCACACTTTTGAGGAAGGAATTCAGAATTAGATAAAAACTGCTAGGGAAACAGTATTGCAGAAACTAGGCAAAGACCCACCAACTTACACAACATAGTAGAAAAAATGGGAAAATTGACACTTGACCAAGAAATAAAGGATGACACCATAAACACAATAGAAGAACACAGAAAAATTTACCTGTCAGTGTCAGATGTATTGATACAGGAAGGATCACCAAACAGAAAAAAAAGTTACAAAAAAAGGCAGTAATTTTGATTACATTAAATCTGAAAGTTTTCACAGAAACAAAACTAATGCCACCAAAATTAGAAGGGAAATAAATCTGAAAAAAAATGTCCCTGACAAAGGCTTCATTTCTCAAATATAGAAACCTGAAACAAATTTACAAAAATACAGATCATTCCCTAATTGAAAAATGGTCAAAGGATATAAACAGGTAGTACTCAGAGAAAGAGATTACAACTATCAAAGTTATAAAAAAATGTTCTGTCACTATTGATTAGAGAAATTCAAACAACTCTTAGATACTGCCTCACACCTATAAAATAGGCTAATATGACTAAAAAGGAAAATGACAAATGTTGAAGGGAATTTAGGGAAATTGGAACAGTACTACACTATTGGTGAAATTGTGAACCAATGCAACCATTCTGGAAAGCAATATGAAACCAAGGTCAAAGAGCCAAAAACTTTGCATACACTTTTACCCAGCAGTACAACTACAGCATCTGCATCACAAAGAAATCAGAGAAAAGGGAAAAGGACCTACTAGTACAAATATATTTTGAGCAGCTCCTATTGTAGTAAGACTGATAGGTTGTCCATCATTTGGGGAATGGATAAACAAGTTATACTATATGGTTGTATACTACATATAGTATATTTCCCTATAATAATGATAAATCTGATGAATTAAAAAAATACCTGAAAATACTTAAATGAACTGATATTAAGTGAAGTGAACAGAACCAAGATAACAATGTATATGGTAACAGAAATATACTATGATTAACTGTGAAGGACTAAACTATTATCAGTAAAATAAGTTCCCAAGATATTCACAAAGGGACCTATGCTGAAAAATACTGTCCAAAGCCAAAGAAGGAATTGCTGGAGTCTGATTGAAGATCATTATCTTCCACTTTATTTCCTTCATGAATTTTATAATGTATGCATGATATGTGTCTTCTGTCACAGCATGAGTGATATCAAAATATGTACTACATAAGAATACAGAAGGAAGGAAGAAAATATGAGTCCCAAAATGTCAAAAAACAAATGTCAAAAATTGTTTCTAGGGGTTCACTGGGTGGCTTAGTGGATTGAGAGCCAGGTCTAGAGATGGGAAGTCCTAGATTCAAATCTGGCCTCAGACATTTTCTAACTGTGTGACCCTGGGCAAGTCACTTAATCCCCATTGACTATCCCTTATAGCTCTTCTGCCTTGGAACTATTGGATGTTATTGATTCTAAGATGGAAGGTAAGGGTTTCACAAAAAAATAAATAAGTAAAGTTTTTACACTTAGCAGGAAACACAAACAAATAAATAAATACTTTCTATATTGTGAGAAAAATAATTAAATAACTTTAATAGTGATTTGAATATTTTTTCATATGACTAAAGAAAGCTTTAGTTTCTTCATCTGTAAAATTTTCTGTTCAAAAGCATTGGCCATTTGTCAATTAGGAAATGACTTGTTTTCTTATAAATTTGACTCAGTTCTCTATATGTTTGAAAAATGAGGTCGTTTTCAGAGAAATTTTCTGTACACTGATTTTTAGTTTATTTCCCTTCTAATATTGGGTGCATTGATTTTACTTGTATAACACCCTCTTAATTTAATATAATGAAAATTATGTCTTTTACACTTCATATTATAATCTACTGTTGAAATATTTTTATAAGATTATCAAATTAAATCTAAGAAAGCCTACCTACTGTAATATAGAGATTGCAGCATGGAATCCCTGTAAAATACAGGGTCCCCTCACCCAAAGTTCTCCAGGGGGGGTCCCCTGGAATTCTGGGTGAGGCTGAGCCTGTATTTTGCAGGGATTCTATGCTGCAATCTCTACATTATACTACACAAAGTTAGAATCAACTTTAGCATATTTCACTGTAATATGTTATCTGTAACTGCATGTTTTACAACCTCCACCATTAATTTTCATCATCTAGGCCAAGAATTAATTTAAAATTTTACTAAGATTTTGTTATGTTGATATGTTTCTCATTCCACATCTTTTTCAATTCCTAGCTAATTGTTGGTAACTTAGTCAGAAGCATCTGGAACACTGGTGGTATAAGAGTTTACCATAAAATTTGGAACAAGCTCTTGCTGCCTATAGATAGGAATGGCATTTGTTAAGTTATCAACATCCTTTTCATATTCTTTTTGGGTTAGCAATTTCTTAATAAGCTTTATTTCTTCAAGGAGGAATTCATGAAAAGCTTCAGAATTTTAAAGATAAAGTAATTTGAAGCTCTTTCCTTAGCAAGTTTCTGTTTCTTATCTCCCTGGGCCTATTTCTGAAGGTGGGGTCTGTAAAGGTGAAAATTAATGGTTGGCTAAAATATATGAAGATTATTAATAATAGTGGTGGTTGCCAATTCAAATTATTATTGCTCAAATTTGAAATGACTTTAATAGCTTTCATTTACAAAAGGGGTGGAAAGAGTGAAAGAGTGAAAGCAGAGGAATACAAAAGGGTAGAGAAGGCATTAGCCTAGCTAACTAAATATTGCTCTGGTACTAGACTCAGCCAGGACTTGTTACCTTCAAGAGGATTTAAACTCTTACCAGAAGACAGGCAGGGGAAAGCCAGCTATCCACTCATTCAAGTTCCCTCCAAAATGACAATGACTGGAGCTGAAGGTGATTTTTGAGGCTGACTTTCTTCCTTGAGGTGACATTGTTCTTGAAGCTGACTTCCCTCTTGAAGTCCAACTCCTTTTTGAAGCCAACTTCCTTCTTGGAGTCAACTTCCTTCTTTAGCCCCAGATATTCAAGGGCTTTTATAGTGGGTTCTTGTCTCTTCCCCTTTTCACAGGGGCCAATTACAGCTTCCACATTGTCTATCACTGCCCAGGGGGAAGTATTTGTGGGAACCAGTTCTCACCTTCTGGAGGGGTGAATACTCATCAAAAGGATTCACAAATTCCTGGCTGATTGAGTTTCTGAGAAAGTGAATTCTCTAATTTTGTATCCCCTCCACATAGGCCAAGCTTTTGTTGATTCAATCAAAAGATAGACAAAGGAGAGTTAATCCTGTCTTCACAATCTAGTGAGGTACTAATTAGGGATACTTAAGTTATTGTTAACCAAAGTGTTAGCTCCAATTAGGCAAAGAGAATAAGAGATTCCCTTTCACAAACATAGAGACTCAGAGAACAAAAAATTCCCTTTTACAAGTCACTGATTCTTGTGGTTGAAGTAATACAGTAACTGATAAACTGATCATGTTTACTGTGTCCCACAATGTTTCCAGCTGCTGTTCATGATGGAGGTGGCAGCAGAGGGGTCATACCTTGCTGACCTCCCAAGTCATACAACTGAGCTCACTCTGTTCCTAAAAAGGGCAAATTCAGACTATATTTATATAGGTTACTTAAACTCTTAGAGATCATTTTGATTTCTGGTGTGAAATACCAGGTTAATCCTCATTTTTGCCAGACTGTTTTCCAGTTTTCTATTTTTTTTTTTACCCTTAACTTCTGTCTATTGGTTCATAGGTGAAAGATTGGTAAGGGTGGGCAATGGGTGTCAAGTGACTTGCCCAGGGTCACACAGCTGGGAAGTGTCTGAGGCCGGATTTGAACCTACGACCTCCTGTCTCTAGGCCTGGCTCTCAATCCACTGAGCTACCCAGCTGCCCCCATGTTTTCCAGTTTTCTAACTTTGTTGATATGGTTTCTGTTGATTAGTGAATCCTCATCATGAAAAATTATGTATCTTATATTTCTCAAAAGTTGTGATAGAAGATACTTTTGTTTTTGAATATACTTGCTATTTCCACTAATAATTTTATCCATTTTCACCAGCATTAAATATTTTAGATTACTAGTCTCATACATGAGTTTATTTAGAAGTTAATTAATGTTAGAAACTCTGCCTTTCCATGTTTTATTATTTAATTTTTTCCAGAAATTCATAAACTTTTGTTCTTTTTAAATACTAATTCTATTTAATTATGCTTTGGCTTTTGAATACATAAATTATCTTAGGTAGTATTAACATCTTTTTGTTTTATATTGTCATAGTCTAGCTTTGATTAATTAATACCTTTCCAATTCTTTGGCTTTGAATTTACTGATTCTCAATAACTGTGTGTTTCAAATGGTATTTTGTCATAATTATTCAACTTATATAATTATTTAAATCCCTTCATTGGCTTGAGTATAGTATATTAAGGAGAATGCAGTTTTGTCTATTCATTGCATAATGATTTTTAAAAGAAAAAATAATCTACATTACAAATAGCTCAAAGGCCAATGAAAAATCTAGGATTCTTTTGGCTGCCTCATATTAACAAATATAGCTGCCTAAAAAGTTATATTAAAAATACAACTCTAAGGGGCAGCTGGGTAGCTGAGTGGACTGAGAGCCAGGCCTAGAGACAGGAGGTCCTAGGTTCAAATCCGGCCTCAGACACTTCCCAGCTGTGTGACCCTGGGCAAGTCACTTGACCCCCATTACCTACCCTTACCACTCTTCCACCTATAAGTCAATACACAGAAGTTAAGGGTTTAAAATAAAAAAAAATTTAAAAAATACAACTCTAAGTATGTTTGACTACACAATGGAATTGATTAATCATGTACAGAGAATGACAGTAAGTGGTTAATCTGAAATTCAAAATGGTACCAATTAGATTTAAATTTTTATTTATTTTATTCTAGTAACAAATCTACACATAAGTTTTCCAAGGTTACATGATTCATGTCTCCCTTCCCTTTTCCCTGCCCCCTCCCATAGCTGACAAGCAATTCCACTGTCACCATGAGATTTTAAGGAAAGTAAAATAAGCATGCAGATTGGATTCTAGCATATATATTGGATCTTCCAAAGAGATTTTGTGTATTGAAATTGACAAGAATAGGACAAGAAAAGAAATTATGAATATATTTGCAACTGTATCCATGGAGAAAGCAACCATTAGTATGAAATTCTAGTTCTATCAAACACTGACATCATTTATTTGACTTTTTTAATGTGAAACTGGTTAAAGATATTAAAATCCTCTCTAAGACAATTTCCCATTCTAAAAAGGGAAATAAATGAAAATTAAGAGTTTGGGACAGTGCAAAGTATAGATGAAATTTTACTGTAGCATTTTGAGTTTTTTAAAAATATACTTAATAAAATAAGTGTTTTGTGTGTGAGGATAATACTATTTGAATATATACTCTAATTCATATTGGAAATAGAACTTCATAACTATATGAAACAGGCTCTTTGCTTTTTGTTTTATACTTTTCTGATTCCAAGATAAACATAACTACTATATCTTATATAATCATAGTTCATTTATTTATTAAACTTATCGTACCATTCACTCTTTAAAATGCCTACATTATTATTTAGATTGTTTATTGCTTTTTTACTAACTAAACATATTTTCCCAAAATATTTTTATAGAGACTTTAGCGAAAAGGAGTTGTGCATGGTTTTCAGAAACCAATAACCATTAACTACTATGTGTGAAGTCCTGTCCCCTCATAAGAGTTATGTTTTCACCCTGCCATTACAAAAATTTGCAAGTACTTAGCTCTTAGAGGTCATATAGTCAGCACTGTTTTCTTGAAGCATTATGAAGATATACATGCAGAAGAGAATCCCACCTCTCCTAACTATTTGTTTAACAGATGGTTAACAATTTTCTTACACCCTACCTCCATTTTTTCCTCTGATTCCCCATTCCCAACTGCCCAAAAGTTTGCAAACCTTTTAATGAGTAGCTGAAGGCCCTGAAGATTTATGCTTTACAGCCTTGTGTGAAGGGGTGCTTGGAATAGATAAATACATTAAACATTTTATAGGGCTTAGTCATCCATCTTAAGTTGCATAAGTCATGCTTGCACAATTGACAAAAACTACTGGTTCTGAAAATGGAAGCATTTGGCAGAGGGGTGGGAGGAGGCACCAGGGAAAAGTCATTCAGGAAGCATATGTTTAGTGATGCTGAGATGGTAGCTGATGTGTAATGATTTACAAAAAACTGCAATGCAGATACAGCCTGGTTGTGTAAACTGCAAAGGTATTGAACCATGTACTGATTGAGTGAGTGTGGAGAATCTAATTCAGACCAAGTGGGAAATTATATTCACATAATTGGTCTGTTCCACTTTTGTGGAACTAGTTCCACATTTATGTACAGTTATATTTATCTTTCTTTCTCAAATTTCCATCATAACCTGGGTCACTTCTGTCCTCCAGTAACTTTATAGCCTGGCATTTTATTAGTGAGAAAAAAAAATATGACTTTCTGAGGTGCTGACTCAAATGACTCCTTAAGTGTCATTAGGTAAAAAGAACTTCAGTGTGCACCCAGAAGAGTCTTATTGACAACCAAGACTTCTTTTACCAGTAAGCTGTAATTTTAATTGGAAGCAGGGACTATTAATGACTTGTTGGCAGTTGTTTTTTTTTATTTCAATTACTGAAGAGATGTCAGGACTTCTCTGATGTTTCAGTGTGTGTATATAATAGATAGATTGAAAACCTGATTTTTTTTCCTCTAAAGTAGCAAGCACCTCTGGCAGTGTCACAATTCCTGAAGACTGAGTGGTTCCTTTTTGGCTCCTAATTGGCTACCCTTGCAGACCTAAATGTTTATAACAAATTTGGCCTGGTGCTAATGTGGGACAAGTTTTAGACTTGTTTGTTTTTTAATGGAAGTCCAGGATATCATCTTTTTCTTATCCTTTTTAAAATTCAGAAACTTTCATTAAGGTTAAATGCACACTTGTTAAGGAAAATTCATACATTCATTCATTTAATCATTCAATAAATACTTATTAAATGCCTACTGAATGTGAAGCACTCTGCCATATGCATTCAAAGACATACACTCTATTTAGAAATACAAACTAAAAACAAACCAGTAAACATAAGATAATCAATTAATCAATGAATGTACCTTTATTAAGTACTGATTATGTGCCATGCACAGCACTAATCTGAAAAGGAAAAGAATACTAACCAGCTTTCTACAGGAAGTGGCAGCAAAGTTAAATCTTGAAAACTAAGTAGATGATCCCAAAGAAGAAAAAGAGGCAGAGAGAGAGAGAGCATTATTGGAATGGTAGGAGACACAACTTTTGCAAAGGCATAGTGATTAGAGGTAGAATATCATGTAAGGGTTACAGGAAGTATATGAGGGAAAATCTAAGCATTTGTAAATACAAATAACCTCTTAATAAAGCTAAATTCATTCATTCATCTACCACTTTAAAAAATGATTATTCAGTTACAATAATTATTTACTAAAGGTACTGTGAAGATTTACATAGTTGCTACACATCTCCAAATACTTCATTCTATGGTATCGGTATAGGAATTGTGGATGAATCACACACACACACACACACACACACACACACACACACACACTCACACACACTTTTTTTCCTATCATGTAAGCCATCCAGTGATGTATTAATTACCTTTGGATAATCACTGCCTAGTAAATTAAAACAACAATGTATCTGAAAAGTAAGTTCAAAATATAAGTTATAGGTGTCTTAAGAAGTCCACACTGAAAGCCTGAGATGGTCTTTCTGAGTAAATAATTCATTTTAAATGGATATCTTGGTCTTTGGATTTGTTTATTTAATTCCCAATTTATCAGCCTAGGACCTGAGACAATTTTCAGTCTCAGGTGGATGGATGAAGTAAATGTATGCGATGTCTGATTTATTTGTTGCAAGCACTACAGAGAACTTTAGAAGTATACTACTTAATTTGACTACTAAGTTAAAGAAATCGATTAGAAAAAAAGAAGCAAAAATTTTTTCAAAATAGGCAGGTTATTTTCAGTTTTTTGCTGAATATTGCATTATTTCTTTGCTTTAAAGTGGCTAATTGAGAATCAGATGGTTTATAAGTTTTAAAGAACCAGGCCTCCTTTCTTATCACAACACATAGAATCTGTATATTATCTTGACTATATTTTATTCCCTTGGTTATGTGACTCTTTTATTTCTAAATTAGATGATACATTCATTGAGATCAAGTACTTTCTTTTCTGCATTCTCTGTTCTGTAATCCTATCATTCAACACTGTCATGCTTCCTTAGAACGTCCAGTAAATCTGAATTTAATATACTTTTATTATCATTAGTAATGATCTTTTTCTGCAAAGTAATACGTTAATACTTCATGAAGGTATCATTGGTTTTCAAAGACTATATGTCATGGATACTAACATTATTATTGCTCTGTGAGTCAGTTTAAAAGCACCAAATGTTATTCCACTGTCATTTGCTCTCCATTTTAAAACTACATTTTCATGAATAGTATTTTGTTTTTCCACCTTTTTCTTTCTTTTCTGTAATTTATTTTTTATGTTTTATGCTAAGTTTTTCAATTTTATGTAGAATAATTTTTGACAATTTTTTGACATTTTAAAATTCATATTTCCTCCCTCTCCACCATCCCTACCAAGGCGACAAAAAGTCTGATATAAGTTATAGCCTTACTTTCATTTAATACACATTTCCATATTGCTCATGTTATGCTAGAAGCCATATCACACACACAATAGAAATCTTATGAAGAATATATAGTGGAAGATGACGTGTCGATTTGCAAACAGATTTCAATAGTTCGTTCTTTGGAGATGGATAGGATTTACCTCATGTGTCAACTGTGGTTAGCTTGGAGATTTGCTTTGCTGATAATGTTTTAGTCCTTCACAGTTGATCATTTTATAATGTTTCTGTTACTGAATACATTGTTCTGCTTCTGGTTACTTAACTTTGCATCGATTCATTTTAGTCCTTTCAAGTTTTATTTTTTTCTGAATTCATCTTGTTCATCATTCCTTATGGAGCGATAATATTCCATTACAATCATATCTCATAACTTGTTCATTCATTCCTTAATGATAGACAATCAACCCCACAGTTCAATTTATTTGCTACTACAAAAGGAGCTGTTAAAATTATTTTTTGTAAAGGAAGGTCATTAAAGATCCAAAAGTGGTATTACTGGGTCAAAGGGTATGTGTAATTGTGTGTTCCTTTGGGTCTGGCTTCCTCCAGAATGGTTGCATTGGTTCACAGCTCCACCAACATTCTAGTAGTATCCCAGTTTTCCCCAAATACCTCCAACATTTGTCAATCATTTACCTTTTTGGTAATGTCAGCCAATCTGTTAGGTGTGAGGTGGTATCTTAGAGTTGTTTTAAATAGAATTTCTCTAGCTAATAGTGATTTGGAGCATTTTTTCATACGATTGTGGATAGTTTTGTTCTCTTCTGCTTTGAAATGTCTATTCATATCTTTTGACCATTTCTTGATCACGGAATGTTTTATAGTCATATAAATTTGACTCAGTTCTACATATTTGAGAAATGAGGCTTTTATCAGTGATACGCTATAATTTTTCCAAAAATTTGTTGTTTCCCCTCTAATCTTGGTGGCATTGATTTTATTTGTGCAAAAACTTCTAAAGTAAATGGTAAAAATTGTATCTATTTCATTTTTATCTTTTCTTTGGGTTTTTTGGTCATAAATTCTTCTTTTATCTATAAGTTTGAAAGGTAAACTATTCCATGTTCCTCTAATTTGTTTATGATGTTACAATTTTTATTAAAATATGTTATTTTCCCAATTACATGTAACAATTTTTTATGTATATTTTCTAAAACTATAAAATCCAAATTGTCTCTCCTCCTTTCTCCCTCGCCTCTCAGAGATCATAGGCAATTTGATCTGGACTATACAATGCACTGTCATGCAAAAAATACTTCTATTTTGGTCATTGTTGAAAGAGTATACTGATTTAAAAACCAAACCCCCCCACCCCGACCTCAAAAACTAATGTGAAAATAGTATACTATGATCTTTATCTGATTCCAACAGTTTTTTCTTGAGGTGGATAGTATTCCCTGTAATTGTCCTTCAGAATTGTCCCAGATTCATTGTGTTGTTGAGAGTAGCTAAGTCTTTCACAGTTGATTCTAGTACAATATTGCTGTTACTGTGTACAGTGTTCTCCTGGTTCTGTTTATTTCACTCGATATCAGTTCATGTAGATCTTTCCAGTTTTTTCTGAAATCATTCTGTTTATCATTTCATATAGCACAATAGTATTCCATCACCAAAATATGCCATAATTTGTTCAGCCATTCCCCAAGTGATGGCTGTCCCCTCAATTTCCAATTCTTTGCCACCACAGAAAGAAGTGCTTTAGATATTTTTTTATGAATAGGTCCTTTTCCTTTTCTTATGATCTTTTTGGGATACAGTATCAAATGCTATGCACAGTTTAATAGCTTCTCAAAAATAAATCCAAATTGTCCTCCAGAATGGTTGGATCAGTTCACAAAGCCACCAACAATGTATTAGTCTTCCAATTTTGTCACATCCTCTCCAACATTTATCAATTTAATTTGACCAATCTGATAGGTGTGAGTTGGAACCTCAGAATTGTTTTAATTTGCATTACTCTATTCGTACGATTATTGATAATTTTGATTTCTTCATCAGAAAGTGCTTGTTTATATTCTTTGACTATTTGTTAATTGAAAATGACTTGTATTCTGATAAATTTCACTTAGTTCTATATAAATTTGAGAAATTAGAACTTTATAAGAGAAATATGTTATTGAAAAAAATTCCCAGTTTATTTTTCCCTCCTAAGTTTTGTTTCATTGGTTTTATTTATACCAAACCTTTTTAATTTAATATAAATCAAAATTATTAATTTACATCTTAATAAGCTCTTTATCTCTTGTTTGGTCATAAATTCTTCCCTTCTCCCTTGATCTGCCAAATAAACTATTCTATGTTCCCCTAATCTATTTATTGCATCACTCTTTATATCTAAATCATATATGCATTTTGAATGTATCTTGGTGTAGTGTGTGAGATATTGATCTAGTCCTACTTTCTGCCATATTGTTTTCCAGGTTTCCTAAAATAGTTTTTGTTAAATAATGAGTTCTTATCCCAAAAGCTAGGTTCTATAGGTATATCCACACTAGGTTTTTAAAGTCATTTACCCCCTGCATATTCTGTTCCCTAATTCTGCATTCTGCATTGTTCCCTAATTCTATTTCTTTGCTAGGTGAGATTTTTTTTTTGATGATTACTATTTTATAGTGCATTTGAGATCTGGTACTGGTAGGCCACTTTCACATTTTTTTCATTGATTCTCTTGAAATTTTTGACCATTTGTTCTTCTAGATAAGAATTGTTAGGTTTTTTTTTTCTAGTTCTATAAGGTAATTTTTTAGCAGTTT
This sequence comes from Gracilinanus agilis, assembly GCF_016433145.1. NCBI lineage: Eukaryota > Metazoa > Chordata > Mammalia > Didelphimorphia > Didelphidae > Gracilinanus > Gracilinanus agilis. Next base: position 257,874,085 of record NC_058130.1, read on the forward strand.
GATTAGTATGATACCGAATGAGTCTATTAATTTAGGTAGAATTGTCATTCTTATTATATTAGTTCAGCCTACTCATACACAATGAATGTTTTTCCAGTGTTTAAATCTGATTTTATTTGTGTGAAGTGTTTTGAAATTATGTTCATATAATGTTTTAATGGAAATTGTCTTTCATTGTTGGGTTTTGTTGCTAATGGGTAAATAGAAATGCTAATTATTTATGTAGGTTTAATTTTTACCCTGTGACTTTGTTGAAGTTGTTTATTATTTATATTAGTTTTTTGGTTGATTCTCTAGGATTTTTTAGGGTACCATCATATTGTCCACAAAAAATGTTTCTTCATTGCCTGTTCCAATTCCTTCAACTTACTGAACATTCCTAGTACAAAATTAAATAAAATTGTTTTACCCATAATCTTCTTGGGAAGTTTGTCTCTATTATAGATAGTACTTGCTGATGGTTTTTGAAAGGTGCCATTTATCACTTGAAGTAAGGTTCCCTTTATTCCAGTGTTTTCTAATTTTTTATAAGTAATGTGTTCTGTATTTTGTCAAATGTTTTTTCTGCATCTATTGAAATTGTTTTAATAGAATTAGGACTCTAGTTCTTAGATTTTAATAAAGTTTATTAGAATTACTTGGATAGATAGAAGAAGAGAGAGAAAAGGAGAAAAAGAGGGCCTAATCTAGCTACTCAAGTGGCTTCTCCAAAAGCACCCCCAGCATAGAAGTTCCTTGGCAGAACATGAGAGATAGAGTGAGCAAGAACTTCCTACTTAACCTTTCATATAACCTCCTGGCACCCCCTTTGTCCTGTCTTTCTCCTCTGGATCAGGTTCTGGCTCAGACCAGGTATACAGGTAGTCAATAGTAGATGGTGTTATCTGCATGATCCCAGATGGGAAGGAAAAGGCAAATTTCATTTGCCCAAAATATTCTTGTAATTTCTGTGGGTTTTGTTATTGATATATCTGGGTAATTAAAGCATAGAGCCAAAGAGGTGTAGTGTGCTAAATCCAGCAACACTACTACCAGACTTGCCAACTAATGGGGAGGCATTGCATGAGTGTGCGGATGTAGTGAAACTGATAGAGCAACCGAGGTAGGATTTAAGAGATACACCTATCAAAAATCCTGACTTAGTGCTTTGTACCCATGGGTCTTCTTACATGCAAGATGGAATCCAATACATGGATGGTGTAGTAGTCAAAGAATTTGAGACTCTGTGATATGCCTCACTACCCAAAAACATAAGTCCCTGGTGGTGGAGCTCATTGCATTGAAGCAAGCCTGCATTCTTGCGGAAGGCAAAATAGCTAATGTTTACACAGACTCTAAATATACGTTTTCAATTTGCCATGCAACAGGATCAATTTGGAAACAGTATGGGTTCATAACAACTTGGGGTAAATAGGTAACACATGCAGACATAATAACAGAGTTGCTAGAAACTATCCAGAAGGCAAAAGAGATAGTTATAATACATTGTCAAGGACACACTTTTGGGAGGGATCCAATCTCTAAAGAGAATTATAAGGCCAATGTAACAGTAAAATATGCTGCCTGAGAAGTTCCATTCTATGTTATTGATCTTTCCATCATAGAGTCAGTAGATCTCTAAAAAGCATAACTGGACTCTGAGATTCAAACATGGAAGGAAAAGTTTAGAGCTAGAGAAGTAAATGATATATGTGTCTCAGACACTGGAAAACCAATCTTGCCAAAAGAGTTTTACTATCATATATGTCATATCATACATAAGAAAGGACATTTTGGCACTCGGGCATTAGTAGATTTGATAAAATGAACTTCAATTGCTCCTGGAATTACTACTGTTGCAAGTAGAGTCTGTACTAGATGTTCTATTTGTCAAAGATTCAATCAGGGAGCATTTAGAAAGAAGGGTTGAGGAGGGAGACCACTAGCTTACTACCCGTTTGAAAATTTGCAGGTAGACTACATTAGCATGCCTAAAGCAGGTAAATACATGTTTTGCTTAGGACTGGTGGATAAGTTAACAAGATGGCCTGAAGCATTTCCATCTACAACAAATACAGCAGCTCTGGAAAAGTTGAAATGTTAAATAGAGAAATATAGACCATGGTGGGAAAGCTTTGTACAGAGACTCATGTGAAATAGCCAGAAATACTCCCAAACACACTTTTCTTCTTAAGAACTAAACCTAGAGCTGTTTACATTTTGTAACTGTTTATTATAAATGCCTTTCCTTTCCCAAGCTGAATTCCTTAGAAAGGTAATTTAGGACTAGGATAAGGTAAGTGAGCATAGGCTGTTTGATATTTGGGGTAAGAATATTAGAATAGCAACATAAGGGGAATTAAAGTTTATTGGTGAACAAATACTGAAACATTTTCAAAATGAATTTTGGTTTGTTCAAAGAGTGGAATGTAATGAGGGAAGAACAGAAATGAGTTGCAAACAGGTAGGATTTTGCAAAGAGAGAAGTGTGTTGGATCAGATTGCATGCTGTGGAACTGGCGATATGGATTCTGGAACATTGGGAACAAATAAAGGTGGACACAAGCACTTGCTGGGGACTTTCTGGACTTCCTGTTGGGGAAATGGCCTGAAGCTAAAATTCCTGTTCTCTGGGAACAGAAGAGGTTTGATTTTTTCCCAATCCCCTGAAGCTGAAGCTATCCACTTTGGTGTTCCTGCTTGGAGGAATCCTTCAGTCATCTATAACCAAAAGTGTTTCCTGCCTTCTGAGAGAGGGTTCCCAGCAGATTTGAAGATCTGTGCCAGCAAGCCAGTACCTGTTGGTGTAGAAAGGCCTGAAGCCATCTTAGGCCAAACCCTGCCGGGGTTGAACCCTACCATAAAGGGTTCAACCAAAACTACTCTGAAGAACTGCATATCTTACCAAAGTAATATGGAAGGATTATTAGTCAGGTAGTCAGAGAGCTTGGGGAAATTTAGACAGACAGAGTAAGGCCTAAGGAGCTTGGAAGAAAAAAATACTTTCATATGAGGGTCATAGAAGGTGGGACATTTATCTAGACCCCTTTGTGTTACAGCAGTGATGGCACATGACCTGTCAGCACTGATAAATGTAGTCATTTGTCTTTAAAGTGTTGTTTTCTTCAGAGTTTTTCCCCTTCATTTTTATTTGGCCAATTCTATACCTTAGGGCAGTGTTGGCAAACATTTTTGAGTTTGTGTGCCCAAACTGCAACTTTAAGCTGCCTGTGAGGCCCCTGCATTAACTCAGAGAAAGGAAGGAGAAAGTGCTCGCTTTGTGTAGATGGATATAAGGGCAGAATATGCAAGAAATGTCCTCAGGTGCTGGGAAAAGGGGGAAATGAAACAGTTCCACCCAAGCTGCCCTGGCATGCATGCCAATACTTCCCCAGTACTGCCTTAGGAAATTGTTTTCTTCAGTGAGTTTTTTTCCAAGCTGTTGACTTTTTCTGACAATTCTCTGATTAAAAAAATTTTTTCTTTTCAAATTCTTCCAGGGATTCTTTTAAAGTTTGACACTCACACTTTCCTTTGAGGTTTCACATGTTTATTTGGGGGCATTATTGTTTTCTTCTGAGTTCATATTTTGGTCTTCCCTATAACCAACATAATTAACATTTTACTAACATTTCTAAGGTCAGATTGTTGCTAGGTTGTTTTTTTTTATTTTTGCTCATTGTTCAAGGTGTTTCTTTTTTTTTAATCCCCCATTACCTTATCTATCTATTGAAGTTCTTCTCTATTCCTGGGGTAGTGGGTACATTGCTCCAAACTTGCAAAGTAGTCTTTTTTAGTACTTGATATAGGTCTGGTTGCCTTTTTTAGTACTTGATATAGATCTGGTATCCTTTTTATCAAGAATATAGCCCTGCTGGCTTGCTCTAAGGACATTTGTAGCTATTTTTTCCAATTATGTTCAGCATCACATGCTACCAGATACCCTGTTGTTTTGTGGGCTTATCTACTCCCCATTCTATTGCTTCCTTGCCCCTACCATGTACCCTGGACTGAGAAGGCTACCTGCCTTGGGCTCTGCTGCCTCTGGCACTCCATCTTCATGTGGGAATGAACATATTACTTCAGTGTAGTTCCTATTCCCCCTCTCTGTCCCCCCGTATCCCAGAACTCTGTTGCCATTTGGGAGTGTGGTTCCAGGCCCCTTCTCTGCTCCCTTGTAGCCCCCAGACTTTGGTGCCATGTGAAAATTTGTAGGTTTCCTGCTTTTTCTATTTGTGTGGAGTGACTCCAGCTGGGTTTATTCCCATTCTGAATCTCCATTGTTTCAGGCAGAGTCATGAAATGTTTCAAGATCTGCCAGTTCTCATAGATGCTATGCTGCCTGGGTTGATCTCTCTTCTCATCACAATGAGATGTGTTCCTCCAACTTTCCTTTGTTTTGTGGTGATTAACTTTCCTTTTTGCACATGTAGAGGGATTGGGGGAGCAGAGTGTCCTTTATTCTGCCATCTTAGCTCCCAGCATACAACTTTTCTACATTTTTCTCTTGTCCCAAGAGTCTATTTTTCCCATGAAGTTTATATGACAGATAAAACAGAGATATAGCTTTCTTTCTACTCTATTCTCTGCCCTCCCCCTTTTTTGTTGACACCTGGTTCAAAGTAAGAAATAATATTATTTATAAACTATGATAAAGTCCCAATTCCAGGTTATAGATTTGGTCATGCTCTTTGACATGTCATGAATAAGCAAAAACAAGCAAAGAAATAAACAAACAAAAGTAGTTGTCAGTATTTCCCACTCTGATGTGTCTGAAAAATACTTCTGTTACACTCAGCACATAGGATACTACTTGTCACTTCTATGTAGCATTCCCAGTTTTATATTACACACATTAACAGATTAGTAATAAGTTAGATGAAAGATAAAGTGGACCAAATTGTATTAATTACTTGCTGGTTGAAAGCCTAAAATACATTATGCTCACTGCTGAAAAAGGGCCATGTTCCTCTTATCACCTCCACCAATTTTTTTCTTTTACTTCAAAACCATAGGTGTATCTTATCTACTAATATCCAGTATCTCATATAATTAGCCTTTGAAAGAATGCCACCTGATTTGGAACTATGCCAAAAAGACTATAAAACTTTGTATACTCTTTGATCTAGTAAGTTCTGTATTTTGAAGAGATTTTTTTTTAAATGTGGGGGAAGGATCGACTTGTACAAAAATAATTATAGCAGCCCTTTTGGTGATCATGAAGAATTGGAAATTGAGGGGATGTCTACCAGTTCGGGAATGACTGATTAAATTGTGTAAATTACAAATGGTAGAGATACAAAATGATAAACTAGTATTATGCTGTAAGAAATTATTTCAGAGAGATTTGGAAAGACCTCACCTCACATTTTTATGGTACCCAATGGGACCTGAACCTGCCTACCTGCCTACCTACCAGTAAGTATAAAATTTTTCCTGCCCAAAACTCAGTCCAGCAGGGGTGGGTCCCTTCCCCTACTAAACCCCTGCAGGACTCTTCTGTCTCAGCAGGGGTTCTAGATCTAAATCTTCCTCACCCAGCCCAGGAGCCTTAACCCTAACCCTCCTCACCCTTGCCAGGCTAAAACCCAGCAGGGCGTCTTGCTAAAACACCCAGAAGGGGTCCCAGGAAAACCCCGGGTCCCTCTCTGACTGCTACCCACCCCAGACTAATTCTAAAACTCTCTGCCTGCCCCTAACTCTAATTGCCTACTGGAAAAAAAAAAAAAAGAAAAAAGCCAAAAAGCCCCCAAACCCTACTTACCTTGTAGGAAGGAACTCGGAGTGCTAGACAGGTGCTTCAGTCCCACCCCCTTCCTCCATCTTGATTCCCACAACCCTGCAGTGCTTTGGTTCCATCCCTTCCCACCCTCACCAGGACTAGTCCCACCCCTAATTCTCCTCCCCCTGTGGTACTGCATCTTGGCCACAAGAGGCCAGCACTGAGCACTCAGTGCACTCCCCTGTCCTTTTTTTCTGCTAAGCTGCAGTGCTGCCGTTCTGCCACTGGAGGGTAGCACCAATAATACATAATATAGCAAAATCAAACACATAAATAAAGAAATATTTTTTTTTTGCAGCTAAAACTAAATAAATAACTATACCAAATAAATAAATGGTCGGAGCTGCCTGATTAAATAAATAAATCAATAGAAGCTTCTCAATATGATCGCTTCTATACAGGAAAACCTTTTTGGCTTTTGTACAAATGCCTCCTCCTTCTGATGCTACTAGGGATTCTTCTTTTCTTAATTTTCAATATGTCGATGCAAAAAGCTGCAAATAGGAAAATACAAGCCAAAATCCAAGCAGTAGTACAAATCCACTTGGACAATTTCAAATACTCTATGCATGATGCAGTGGAAATGGAGGATACAATTCAAATATCTGATTTCAAATTTTGAGAGTATCCAATTCAAAAATCTGATTCAAAATTTTGCGAGGTTTTTCCCTAAATATTCAGAAAGGAAACTATTGATTCAAATTTATTGCCAACCAAAGTGTTAACTCCAACTAGGCAAAGAGAACAAAGGATTCTCTTTTCACAAGTGTGAACTCAAAGAGAACCAAGAATTTCCTTTTACAATCAGGGCTTTAACTTGGAGTGAAGACCTGAGTTTAAGTTCCTCATATGAAACCTATTAATTGTGTAACTGTATGTATATCACTTAATTTCTCAGTGCATAAGACAATAAATTTAGGAGACATACCAATGGATATTAGTAGAGTTAGCTCCTTACAGAAAGCTTTTAACACTGGAAAAATCACAGATTAAACAATGGCAATGATGATGATGGGAATGTGTGGAGATTTTCCTTGGTTTAATGAGTAGCATTGAACTCATACTTTTTATTATTATTATTATTATTATTATTATTATTATTAATAAAATTATCCTTAAATGGGCAATATATATTTTCAAACTCACTTTTGAACATCTTGATGTAATTATGAATCACTATGCCCATCAATAACATGAATGAAACTCAAAATTTCAAACTTTTGTGAATATGTCCGTGATCTTAATATAAATACCACCCCCCAATGATGTAGGTCATACACAATCCACAGAAACCCATCCAATGTCCACATCTTCAGGTACACCTCCTTCCCTATCTACACCACAGAGCTTTGCCTAATATGCCTTTTTTTTCCTTGCTTATCTTCCTTAATTCCTTTATCTTCAATGTCAAAAGAAATCAGTGAAGCATACATATGGGCCATTAGGGAAGAAGGGTCAATTATTACTCTCACCAAATAACCAATTTACTTATACTTCCTTTCTCTTCATATGTTTACCATTTAGGTATAAGAAGAATGGAAATGAGGAATGGTAATGCATGATTTTGAATGCCAAAAATAGGATTTTATATTTGATCCTGGAGATGATAGTAAGCTACTTCAGTTTATTGAATTGAGGACATGGTGGTGATAGCATAGCCAACATTAAGAAGACTAATTTGATGATTGACTGAATGATGGATTAGGATGAAGAATTATTTCAAAGAAATAATGTGGCATGTAGGAAAGATGTCATGGAGGTAAAAATCTACAGGATTTATTTATCACCAGATTCGTTTTGAACATATGAGGGGGAAAAGTAATGAGTTCAGTTTTGAACCTGTTGATTTTAAGATGTCTGCTGGACATTCAGGTTAATAGGTCCAATAGGCTATTAGTGATGAATATGTAAGTCAGAAAGGCTTTATCTGGATAAGTAAATTCAAATCAAACAACATAAAGATGAAAATTAAATCTGATGGAGTCATTAAAAACAAGTAAAATAATATAGATGGAAAAAGAAGGCATAAGACAGAAACACAGATACCAGCCATGGTTATCTATCTGTATGATCTGGATGAAGATCAAATTAAGAAGAAAGAAAAGTAATAGTGAGGAAGGTGGCATGAGAACCAGGACAGCATAATGAAATGCAAAGAGAAGAGATTTTTTAAATTTTATTTTATTTTTCCCCAATTGCATGTAAAAAAACATTTCCAAATTTTTAAAAAGAATTTTGAGTCTCAGATTCTTTCTTTCCCTCTCTTCTTCCTCTCTCCCCAGTGAAATGGTAAGCAGCTTGATATAGATTTTACATAGATAATGTTGTTGAACATTATTCCATATTAATCTTTTTTCCTGGGAGGAAATAAAAAAATGAAGAAAGTAAGTGAAAAAAATTGCTTTGGTTTGGATTAAGACCATCAGTTTTTTCTCTAAAAGCTGATTACTTTTTTTCATTATAAATCCTTTGGGATTATTTTGAATCATTGTATTCCTGACAATAGCTAAATTATTTTCTATTGTTCATGTATTGCACTCACTATGTAGCAGGTTCTCCTGGTTCTGCTCATTTCACTCTGCTTCAGTTGGTCTAAGTCTTTCCAGGGTTTTTCTGAACTTCTCCCACTTGTCATTTTTATAGCACAATAGTATTACATTATAATCATATACTATAACTTAGCAATTCCCCAGTTGGATGTCCCCTTACATTTTCTATTTTTTGCCCCCACAAATAGAGTTACTTGATATATTTTAACTTCCTCCTTTTGTTTTTCATTTCGAAGTTACTGTTTTATAAACCTTTGGGCATAGGTTCAAAATGCTCTTCAAAATAGTTGGAGATCGGGGCAGCTGGGTAGCTCTGTGGATTGAGAGCCAGGCCTAGAGATGGGAAGTCTTGGTTCAAATCTGGCCTCAGACACTTTCCAGCTGTGTGACCCTGGACAAGTCACTTGACCCCCATTGCCCACCCTTACCACTCTTCCACCTAGGAGCCAATACACAGAAGTTAAGGGTTTAAAAAAATAGTTGAAGATTCCCCCAACAGATCATTAGTGTCTTGATTTTCCCACATTTTCTGCAAATTTTGTCATTTTCCTTTTCTTTCATAACAGTTAATCTGATAGGTGTAGAGGGGTACCTCAGATTTTTTTAATGTGCATTTCTCTAATTAATGGTGATTTAGAACTTTTTTTTTCATAACTCTAGAGAGCTTTGATTTGTTTATGAACTGTGTGTTTATCTCCTAAATAACTTGTCAATTGGGGGCTGGCATATTCTTTTTTTTTTACGTGTTTTTAAATCCTTAACTTATGTGCATTGGCTCATAGGTGGAAGAGTGGTAAGGGTGGGCAATGGGGGTCAAGTGACTTGCCCAGGGTCACACAGTCTGAGGCCGGATTTGAACCTAGGACCTCCCATCTCTAGGCCTGACTCTCAATCCACTGAGCTACCCAGCTGCCCCGCTTGGCTGGCATATTCTTATACATTCAACTCTTTTCTCTATGTATTTGCAAAATGAGGCCTGCATTAGAGGAACTTGTAATTTTTTTTATCACTATGATTATTATTATTCTCCATCCTATTTCTCCCCTGTTTAACTTTTGACAACCACAGCACCCAATTTGCTCTTTTCTATTATCTCCACTCATGTCTCTTATTCCTTTCATTGCCTATTTTCCTATAGGGTAAGATGAATTTCTATGCCCAATTTATTGTGAATGTTCTTCCTTCTTGGAGCCAATTTTGATGAGACTACGATTCAAGTGCTTCCCTACTCCCCTCCCCTATCTTTTCTTCCTTTTTTTTTTTTTAACCCTTAACTTCAGTGTATTGCCTCATAGGTGGAAGAGTGGTAAGGGTGGGCAATGGGGGTCAAGTGACTTGCCCAGGGTCACACAGCTGGGAAGTGGCTGAGGCCGGGTTTGAACCTAGGACCTCCTGTCTCTAGGCCTGACTCTCACTCCACTGAGCTACCCAGCTGCCCCCTTTTCTTCCTTTTTAAAAGCTCTCCCATGCCTCTTTTATGTGATGTAATTTGCATGATCCTATTTGTCCCTTTCTCCCTCTACAAATGCACTCCTATTTCTCACCACATAATTTTATTTCTTTAGATATCATCCCATTATTTTCAACTAGTATCCTTGCTTTCTGTTCCAGTAGAAATTATATATATATACATACATATACATATTATATGTATACACACAGACATGTATATATATACGTATATATACTTCAATAATGTTAAAAACCAAAAGAAATTATTCATATATACCAAATTTTCATAAAATTCTGAAATGGATCATTGAAAAATAATTATACCTGTAAGACCATACAGTAAAATTATAACTTGATTTTTCTATTTCACACTCTTAACTTTTGAATTCTACTTTGTCAAAAAAATGAGTTATGTAAATATATTCTCAGCCTTTTAATACGTTGTTTTCCTAATGGTGGTCCTTTTGATATTCCAAACATGTTCAAAATTTGTATTTTGTACTCTTCATGATATCATTTTTGAGCACTGATATCAATGGGAACATATAATCAACTTAATTTATCTTAAATTTGAAAAAGGATGTGTAAAATAAATGATCGTTTTATATCAGAAATTGACTCTGAAACAAAACCACCATTTCCTATTCATCAAATAAATTAATTTTTGAGTTATCTCATTGTTTTTGTTATTATCTTATATGAATACCCCCATGAATCCACTGACTTTGTAAATATCATAAACAAAATTGTGTTTTCAGTAAACCCTAAGATTCAAAATTCTTGCTACCTATAATTCAACAAAGAAAGTCTGACCACAGCCTATTTTTGGCTTGAATAATAAAGCTTTGGGATTTTAAAATATTTATAAAGTTAATATTTTGTTCAATTTTTATATTATGAGAACAGTTTAAATAAATAATATTAAATTTATCCAAACTTTTTAAAATATCCCCTATCATATTGGGCATATTAATGATAACTATAAAAATTGGCATAGTTTCTTTCCTACACAACATATGTACAGTTTAATGCAATTATCATTTTAATATTTGATGACTATTTATGCATGTATTTGTTAAAAATTTAATTGTTCAACAGTTAGCAAAACCCTTTTGATAAACCCAAAGATTTGTAATTTCCCCCTTCAAATTTCACAGGCTATGATGCCTATTTGAAAAAAAAAGTTTAATCTAATCTAATCTAATTTTAGAAATAAGGTAACAATATTTTTTAAATTACATAGTTTATATCACTTATCCAATGTCACAACGTTTAGCTATAACTAATAGAAGTAGGATTCAGATACTACCACTCCATTTACAATGGTCTTTATTTGCTATATTGTTCTAATTTAAAAGATTTACTTACCTTCACTCCTTGAATGATGATGAAGAGGAGGAGGAAAAGAAAAATGAGAAAGAGAAAAGGAGGTGAAAGAGGATGAAAAGGAGAAGGAGGTGAAAGAAGAGGGAGAGGAGGAGGAGATTGATGCAGTGTTTGGTGCCAAACCCACAGACAGGAAAGCCTAAATTCAAATCCAGCTTCAGATAATTAGTGGCTATGTGACCCTGGGCAAGCCACTTAATTTATGACTTTTACAATTTTCTAAGTTCCAAAATTGGGGTAATAAGAGCATCTAACCTTCAGGGTTATTGTGAAGATACAATGAAATAACACTTGTAAAGCATCTTGTAAACCTTCAGGTGATATATAAATGCTGGTGATTAGTAGCAGAAGCCACAGCAGCAATAGCAGAAACAGCAGCCCAAACAGTAGCATAAGTAAGAATTCAAATTGCCAGTTGCCTTCTACTTTCTGTCTTCTTCCTACACAACAATTTATTTATGCTTTATGGACATGAAGCGAGCCAGAGTCCAAGGTCCTTTTCTTTGCGGACCATGACCTCTTCCTGGTCTTTGAAATTCATCTTAGAAATTAACTAGGAGGTACTTGTTCTTGACATAAAGTATTTTCTTATATTATTACAGAACAACAAACAAACAAACATGGAATCTCATAATTGGAATGACCATCTATATAGTTCAACTCAAACCTAAAATTCATCTTCATTGTACCAAAGAAGTGGTCATGCAAAATTTCTTGAAAACTTTTAATATACAAGAAAATCAGAGCTCTCAAGGCAGCTTGTTGCACTTCTGGATAACTATAGCTATTAAGATATTTATTCTTACAATCCTTTCTAAGACATGTCTTTTTTCTTCTAGTTTTGTCTTGAGTGTCCAAAAGTCCTTAAAATATTTGATAAAATTTAATTTTTAAAAACAAGAACCTAGGAAAATATCAATTATTCATGGTCAGGCCAAGCAAATAAAAGAAAAATGACTCCTACCTAAATTAATTTATATATTCAGTGTTAAGCTAAACAAAACACCAAAACATTATTTCCCAGAGCTAGGAAAAAAATAACATTGATCTGGAAGAAGAAAAGGTCAAGAATATCAAGGAATTAATGAAAATAATTATGTAGAATGGAGGCCTAGACATACCAGAACTCAAACTATACTATAAAACTGTAATCATCAAAACAAGCTGGTATTGGCTAAAAAATAGAGTAGTGATCAACTAGGTTAGGTAACTAACACATAGAACTTAATGGCTATAATAACTTAGTATTTGATAAACCCAAATATTTACATTATTGTGGAAGAACTCACTCTCTGACAAAAACTGCTGGGAAAATTTCAAAACAATATGATAATAAATAGGCATAGACCAATATCACACACTATACACCAAGATAAAGTAAAAATGGACACTTAATCTAAAAATAAAGTATTATAAAAGATCAGGAAAACATGGAAAAGTGTACTTCTCAGATACATAAATAAAGGAAGAGATTATGACCATTCAAGAAATAAAGAACATCATGTAAATTGAAATGATTAATCTTGACTGCATTTTTTTTACAAACAAAACTAATACCACCAATATTAGAAGGTAAAAAAAATTGGTAAAAAAAATTATAGGAAATGTCTCTGACAAGGTCTCATTACTCAAATATATAGAAAACTAAGTCAATTTCATAAGAAAATGAAGCATTCCTCACCTTAAAAAAGGTTAAAATATATGAAATAGAATTTCCCAGATAAAGAAATTAAAACTACCAATAGACATTTGAAAAAAAATGCTTCAAATAACAATTGATTAGATAAATGCAAACTAAAATAACTGAAATATCACCTCATACCTATCAGATTGACTAATATGTCCAAAAGAAAAATAATAAATATTGAGGGAGAAGGCGTCAGAAAATTGGGACACCAATACACTGTTGGAGGAGCTGTGAATTGAAACAACTATTCTAGGGAACAATATGTAACCATACTCAAAGGACCATAAAGCAATGCATAGTTTAAAAAAAAAAGCAGGAGTAGCAAACATGAAATCAAACAAAGCTAAAGAAAAAACAGATCTACTTAAATGGAATAAGTAAGGAAACTACAATTTGATAAAAGGTACCATCTCGTTAAAAGAAACCCTGAAGTAATATCAATATTAAACCTATTTGCACAAAATAATATAACCTCCCAATTTTTAAGGAAATAATGAATGAACTGCAGAAAGACATGAACATTAATACTTTAGTAATGGGGCAAAAAAGCAGATAAGTTAATTAATCATGTAAATAAAAAAAACACCTTTAGCAAAGGAACAAATTAAAAATCCTCAATTAAAGAATGTAATTAAAATTCAAATTGGAAATAAAAAAGACAAAGGATAAATGAATAAAGTTGAAAGTAAAAGAATAATTGAACTAGTAAATAAGAGTAGGAATTAGTTTTATGAAAAAATAGATATAGCATTGATTAATTTTATTAAAAAAAGAAAGAAAATCAAATTACCAATATCAGAAATAAAAAACAATGAAAAGGAAATTAAAGCAATCATTAGAATCTATTTTGTCCAATTATATGCCAATAAATCTGACAATCTAAATGATATAGATGAATATTTTTTTAAACCCTTGTACACACTGTTGTCTAAAATATTCCCCTACTTTCTTATTATTTAGTTCTTTTATTCCTAGTGGTGTTTTCTTCTACCTTCTCAACCTTAGTAAAGGAGAAAAACTCAGACAATTATTGCCATGAAGCTCATAGTATGACATTTTGATTAGAATGTGTAACATGGAAAATGGCAGGGTGGAATTCCTGCAAGATACAGGGTCAAGCCTCACCCAGACTTTCAGGGGACCCCCCTGGAGAACTCTGGGTGAGGGAACAGTTCGAAAGCAATTTAACAGTTGATTACTGGGATTGAAGTGAGCAGGTCACTCTGCTTGCTGTTCCTGGTTTGGAGTTTGCCTTGGTGGCCATAGTGGCAAAAGTCATTTTGGTTTCTACTCAGGAGTTTGCCTGTCTAGTGGAATTAGACCTTCATTGCAATAGCATTTTGTTATTCATTTAGTTATTTAGATATTTGAAGTGATTATTATAAGCTTTGAGGGCCAGCTAGATATAGTCTGCCACTCCCTCCTGGAGGAAGGGGCAACTTTTACCTAACAGTTCAGGGCTTCCCAGATCTTATCCAATCCTTGATATCCCTTCCCTGCCTATCCCTTCCTTCTTTTATCAACATAAACCTTCATCTTTTAGTAGTTGTGCCTGACCATTATTTAGGGCATACTCACAGCTATCATAAAGCTTGTTCATTTCAGTTGCCAGCTAAAGTAGTCAGATTTTCCTCAGTTCTTGATAACAAGATATTAAGCTTCTCCTTTGTCTCTCAATAAAACCTGTGGGGAATATAAATTGAGAAAGTGAACTTCATTACAGATTTGCCTTTGCTGAGCCTAGCCTGAAGACATTGCCCTGCCTCCATTTTCAACTAAAAACCAACTGCTTGGTGGGAGGGGTTTGAGAACAAGGAGTACCTACCCCTCCCTACTCACTCAAGCCTGTGTGTGTGGGAGGAGAGAGTCCTGCAGGTTCCTAAAGCTATCAGCTTCCCAACATCTCTGTTAATTATAAACATAACAGAATGACATAAAACAAAAACTGAATTTTTGGTGTTTAGAACGATTATCATGGAAACTGTGACTTATTTTGTTATCCGTTCTTCAATTGGTTTCATAATATGCTAGGTCAATGTGCAAAATTAGAAAATTACTAAAAATGAGTTTTCTTCTAACCCCCAGTTCCCTATTTACAATCTTTTATTGATTTTTTATACTGGAAAACTTTTAGGTTCCAAGAAAGTTAAGTAACTTGAAACTGGAGTTTCCCAGTTTTTTTTTTATTTGCAAATCTGCTAAAGCATGCATGGGGAAGGTAAAAGAAACATAATAAAATGAAATTGAGACTCACTTGTGGATTTTAAATAATGTAAATAATGTCTTAGGAAACCTAAATTTAAAAAATTGGTTAACACAAAAGGCAATTAGAAGGCTGAACATTTGCAAGTTTTCTTCTAAGGAATTCCTTGCAACTCTAGCAACATTTGCAATATTGAGTTTCCCTGTGGCATTATGCCTTATTGACTGCCTTGAGGGGAGGTTAGAGATTCCTTTGGGGAAGTCGCTTTCCCTGAGGCTGGGACCTTTTGAACTAAATTGCAAACTCTTGCCCTTAAGGGGAAGGATGACTTGTGAAGTAGCAATTCTGAATGTGAAAGAAAGTAGGGGTCTATAAATTTCAAGAAGACAATGTGAGAACAAGTCAGCAAAAGATGGCAGGGCATTTTATCAAGGAAAACTAATATGTCAAAGGGCAACTGGTGACATTTTATCAAAGAAGGACAAATAAAAGCTTCAATTGAAAGGACAGGGCCATACAAAATTGTGGGTTCACGGGTGGTGTATAAGAAGGTACAGGGGAAAAAAGATATCAAATAAACTTTAAAAAAAGGTAGATTTGTGTAGCTTTAGGGATATAATGTGAGATATACATTATATTTTTAAGACATTTGCTTAATAATATTCCAATGTATATTTAGTCCTTTGATAATTTTTTCTGTTATTAATATATGTAGAATTATTTAAATAAATTATTCTATATTTGAATACTATGGTGAAGATATTTTCATGGTAGAAATTTGGGAAACATTCTATTTGTGTCTGTGTGTATACACAGATACAACCATATTGTTTACCATAACTCTTCTGGTTTTATCTCAATTGTTTTCACATCACTTTCTTTTCTAATCCTCTTCTCTTTTCCTTTTCATCCAAGACAGACCTAGATTAGTGGGTCTCTTGCCTTTTCTTTGCTTGTTAAACCCCTCTTTGTAATCAGTCCTACACAACTAAAATTATTTTTTCTTGTTAGTATTCCCTTCTCCTATTTTCCTTTTTCTTTTAAATTCTCTTCTTCCCACTCCCATTCCCTCCCATACTCTCTATTTAATTGAATGTATTTCTACCCAATCCTTTTCCCTTCCCCATCTAAACTTCCCTTTTTAGTTCTGATAAGGATATGATTCATGAGATGTCTTTTCACCCAGGGTCTCTACTATGTTCCTGTAATCTTCTCCTAGTATATCTCAATTATGAGAAAGAGTAAGTTCTTTCCTCCTATTTATTTAATAGTATCCTTATTGTACCCCACTTT
Organism: Gracilinanus agilis; assembly: GCF_016433145.1. Classification (NCBI taxonomy): domain Eukaryota; kingdom Metazoa; phylum Chordata; class Mammalia; order Didelphimorphia; family Didelphidae; genus Gracilinanus; species Gracilinanus agilis. The sequence continues at coordinate 257,890,416 of NC_058130.1, forward strand.
CATTTTCTTTCTACCCTAAAATAATAATTCCTGACTTTTTATTTATTCCCTTTCTGACTCTTGAAGATGATCTATATTCTAATTAGTGATAAAGATAATTTGGACAAGAAATGTCATTTATTTCATACATTTAGTGACATGACTAAACCCCATCAATAGAATCTCCTCTTTCATCCTTTTGTCCTTATTGTGCTTATTTAACTGACATCAATAATAAAAAATCTAAATGCTGAAATGGTTTTCAAGGAAATAATTACATTTCATAAAAAGAAGTATCCTATGTTCAATGAGGCTTGTACCTAGATCAAACTTTTAATGTTGGGTAGTCCTTGTATTGTCAGTCAGCTTCAAAGGCATGTCATCAAGGCCTCTCCCTCCTTTATGAAATATTTTGTCTACAATTATCCATGACAATTCGGAAGAACTCATGATGAAAAGCATCATCCGCCTCCAGAGAGGACTGATGATTCATGAATGCAGATGGAAGCATTATTTTTCACTTTATTTTTCTTCCTTTTTTGTAATATGGCTAATATAGAAATGTGTTTCACAATTCTTCATGTGTTTAGGGAAGGAGTTTGAGGAAGAGAAGAATTTGGAACAAAATTTTTAAAAAGAAAATTCAAAACAAGAAACATAAGGTTCCCGTCACTTATCTGTTTAATCATATTAATGAGATTCACTTTGCTTCAGTATTATGGCTTTCATAGTATTCTCCTTGGTAATCTGAAATTAGAACTTTCAGAGGTCAAAACATCTCCTTAACTTTGTACTGGTGTACTCTGTGCCTTGACTATTCTTTCTATGGCATCCATTTCTTCCCTGTTTGGGGGCAAATTCATCATACATGCTGTAATAATAAAGATTCTCGAAAAATTGATTCTTATTATCTTTTATACGCATATTATTATGTTAGGTGTTCTGGGAATGTGCTCAACCATCATAAAACTGCACCTAGTCATTATATAATTGTGGATTCCAGTCAAAAAGAAGCATTTCTTAGATCTTTTGAGTCCTCTCTTCTTGTCCTCCTTTTTTTTACATGGGTGGTGAGAATAAGTAATTAATGATTTTTGTAGTGCAGGTTAGAATTTGGGCAGTTGAGATATTAATACTTCATGTCCGTATTCTAAGTCTGGAAATTTGCTTGTGTTCCTTATGTCTACAGTTGTATAAGAAGTGGGATCAATAATCATTATAAGGAATTTGATGTTCCAGAGTTAACTGATAAAGAATTTTCCTTGGCATTAATTTTGTCTTCTTAGGTTTTTTTTTCAGTTACTTAACTTTTGGTGTATAATTTCTTTTTGAGAGTTAAAAGATTTGTGAAAATGTTTGGAGAAAGTAATTAATTCATCTGATTTCTGGTTATGTAAAATGTAAATATCTTCTTGTTTTTTTTAAGGGTCTCAGGAAGTATAGTTGGTAGAGATTATTTTAGCCCTGGATTAATTGTAATAAAGAAAGAATATAACTCAGGGACTAATGTTTATGGTCAAAATGAATGAATTGATGGAAGAAGCATGAGACTGGCAGTACAATGGAAAACTTTATGAATAGTGCAGGAAAGTGAATCAGATATTAGTTAATATGAAATAAAGAAAGAATACTTAAATAATTTGAGCAATGACCTGGAGAACTGGGAGCCCATGGATCTTTTTCTTTGATAACTATTTTCATAATAATATTAAGACACTTGAATTTTGAATGTTATAAATAGCAATAAATAAACTGGGAGTATGCTGGAGCCAGCTCAAGCAGATTATTTGCAGTGTAGGCATTTAAAATATGTAAAATAGAAAACTAAATTTTATTTTTTTGTTAATTTCTAGACAATGTAAATAATGAGACTAAACAAACTTGAACCATGCACATTTCTTCAGTCAGTTATAAATATTTATCAGAATACAACTTGACAAAATTCATATAATCAAAGACTTTTGGGGTATCATCTTTAATATTTTAAAGATTTTAAAGGGGGCTTTTGACCAAAAGTTTGAGAAATTATAAATTACAGAGTCAGTCAACAAACATTTATTGAATATTTACTATGTTTAAGTATTTATTATGATTAAGTGGAGGGAAAAAAGGACCAAAAGGAGAAATAGTAAATAAATTCCAGTCTCTAAATTCCTTAACTCCATGCTTTTATTCTTGGTGTGGTAATACTAAAGATCCTCATTAGTATTCTACTGCTCTTCAATACAGATTAGTTTTACAAAAACAGCGCTATCCTTGGGAGTGGATTGGCCCCTAACTTCTTGCTACAGCTCCCTGGTCATTTAAGGATATAAAAAACCCTAGTATGCCAAGTGTGGGCTGCTGCAACCTGTTAGATTTCTAAGGACTACATGAATCATTGTAACTGTCTTCACTGACCACAGCTTATTCTGTATTAATATTGGAGGGCGATGTCCAAAGAAGCTAAGTTCTGCTCTCATTTTTGTATATCCTTTTTGTGTTAAGACAAAATAAACGTCTTTTGGTAATTGTTTAATTACTTTCAAATGCCTCATTATGTTACAACATGGAAACTGTGCTGTAGGATATTAAAGTTAGGTCAGCCCATAATACCCATAATACTTTGATCCAATACTATGGTATATAAGAAAAAAAGGGGAAAAAAGTGATGAAAGTTTTCAGGGAAATAAAATTAATCTTAAATCTTCACTTAGAACTTTTTTTTTGGTGTTCATTTATTTCAGTTATATTTGACTCTCTGTGACCCCATTTGCAGTTTTCTTGGCAAAGATAATGGAGTGGCTTGCCATTTCCTTCTCCATGTCACTTTGCATATGAGGATTGTCCAGGATCACATAGCTAGTAAGTTTCTAAGTTGAGATTTGAACTTAGGAAGATGAATTTCTTGACTCCAGATGTAGCACTCTATCCACTATCTGACTTCCTACATTCTTCTGTCTCTGTCTTATAAAAAGAATAGCTTGGAGGTGGTGCTAATATGGCAGCATAGTAGCAGAAGCCTTCTGAAATTCCTTCCAACCAATCATTACAAGTACTATAAGGGGGCAAAACTACACTTATCAAAAAGCAAGCTGATCACCCCTCCCCCACACCACCTACCATGCTAGAGTAAGAGCAAGGACCAGGACAATATCTAAATTCTTGGGGGCTGTCTGACTGCATCAGAGATTACCCCTGAGGGAAGAGCAAGGCCTTGGCCACATGACTTGAGACTCAAACCTGAGCAGCATAAAGCCTGGGAAGCAGAGCACAGAGCCTGAGCAGAAGCAAGGCTGGCCACAGATGAGGCAACAGGGGATAGAAAGATAGCCTCAGGGCAAAACACTTCAAAGCACATGCAAATGACACAAAGAACATGACATATTTACCTGGCCTCATTCAGGCTTCTGACTGGGAAGGGAAGATACTTTCCAAGGTAAAGTCCTGCTAAACTGAAGCTAAGAGAGTAATCAACATGCAGGAACCTCAATCCACTAATGGCAAAAGAAATAAGCAGCAGGAAAAAAAACATCCCTTGACCCTGGATAAATTCTTTGGAGAAAAAGATCAAAATACAGGAGCAACAGCAGAAAGTGACAAATAAGCAAACACATCCAAACTTTTCAAAAAAATGATAATTAGTTACAAGCTTGGGAGTAACTCAAAAAGGAGTTCAAGAATCAATTTAAGAAAAATAGAAGAAAAATGGGAAGAAAAGTGGGTAAAAAATGAAAGTAATGCAAAAAGAAAATAACAGCTTAAAAGACAAAATTGCCCATATGAAAAAAGAGGCACAGAAATCAAATGAAGTAATAAGCAAATTGGAAACCACAATTGACCTGTTGGAAGCCATGAAAAGCAGGATAGACCAAACCAAAAAAAAAATCAAAAGATCATAGTTGAAAATCAGTTTTTAAAGACTAGAATTGGGTAGGTAGAATCTAATGATCTCATGAGAAAGTAAGAATTAATAAAGCAAAATCAAGAGAATGATAAAAATAGAAGGAAACATGTAATATCTCATTGAAAAGATAATTGATGTGGAAAACAGATCCAGGAGAGACAAGTAGAGAATTATTGGACAACCAGAAAGCCTGGAACAAAATAAAAGCCTTGACATCTAATTGCAAGAAATTATCCAAGAAAACTGCCCTGATATTCTTGAACAAGAGGGCAAAATAGACTTTGAAAGAATATATAGATTGCCCCCTATTAAATCCTCAATAGACAGGCCCAGGGAATGTTATAGCTAACCTCAAGAGCTTCCAGGCCAAGGAGAAATTATTGCAAATAGAAAGAAAGAGCCAATTCAGACATCATGGATCCCCAGTCAGGATTACACAGGATTTGGCAGCCTCCACACTGAAGGATCACAAGTCTGGAATATGATATTCAGGAAGGCAAGAGAATTGGTCTACAACCAGGAATCACCTACCCATCAAACCTGACTAAGTTCAGGGGAAAGTATGGGTATTTAATGAAATGGAAGATTTCTAAGCATTTCTAGAGAAAAGACCAGAACTAAATGGAAATTTTGATGTCCAAATACAAAATTCAAGAGAACCATAAAAAGGCAAATAAGAAAGAGGGAAAAAAATTTTAAGGGCTTCAGTTACATCAAATTGATTGTATTCCTAAATGGAAAAATGATATCTGTAACTCTTAAAAATTGTTTCCATTATCATAGTAGATAGAAGTATTATTCATAGGGAGAGACTGTTATTAAATTATTTAAGAAAATATATTTTAAAAAATGGAGAGACAAAAAAAGAGGATGGTACTAAGAGAAAATTGAAGGAAGAAGAAAAATAGGATAAATTATACCACATGAAGAGGCACATTGGGTGGAGTGAATAATACTATTATTAGAAGCAGAGGAAGAGAGTAATAATATGTAATACTTAAACCTTGCTCTCAGCGAAATCAGTTCTGAGAGGAAAGAACAATCAGATCTATAGGAGCACAGAATTATATCTTACCCTATTGGTAAGTTCAGAGAAAATAACAAAGGTCAGGGAGTGGGACAGGGAGTATTAAAAAAAAGTTTGGGGAGGCAATTTATAGATCTTGAAAATAAATCAGAGAGAAATAAAAAGAGGGGGAATGTAAAATAAGGGTGGGGAACAGGGGGACTGTTTAAAAGCAAAACACTGGTATAGAAGGAAAAACTGAAAGAAGACAGGGCAGGACTAAAAGAGGAAATCAAAATGATGGGGAATTCACAGGTGATGATCATAACTCTGAATGTGAATGGGATAAACTCACCCATAAAATTGAAGCAGATAGTGGAGTGGATTAGAAACCAAAATCCTACCATATGTTGTCTACAAGAAACACATATGAGGCAGGTAGACACACAAAGGGTAATGGTAAGAGGGTGGAGCAGAATTAATAGGGCATCAACTGAGAAAAAGAAGGCAGGACTTACAATCATGTTATTTGATAAAGTCAAAGTCAAAATAGATCTGATTAAAAGAGATAAGGAAGATAATTACATCCTGATAAAAGGCAGTATAGACAATGAAGAAATATCAGAACTCAACATGTATGCTCCAAGTGGTATAGCGTCCAGATTTTTAAAGGAGAAATTATTGGAGCTTAAGGAGGAAATACATAGTAAAACTGTATTAGTGGAAGATCTCAACCTTCCTCTATCAGATTAGAAAAATCAAATAGAAAAATAAATAAGAAAAAGTAATTATGTATAATGAAATCTTAGAAAAATTAGAGTTAGTAGATATATGGAGAAATTAAATAGCAATAAAAAGGAATATACCTTCTTTTTAGCAGCACATGAACATTCACAAAGATTGACCATGTACTAGGGCATAAAAACATTGCAAACATATAGAGAAAAGCAGAAGTAATAAATGCAGCTTTTCCCAATCAAAATGCAATAAAAATTATAATTAGTAAAGGTACATGGAAAGGCTAATAAAAATTAATTGAAAATTAAATAATCTAATGCTCCAAAATTGATTGATTAAAGAACAAATAACAGAAACAATTGATATCACTGAAGAAAATAACAATGAGGAAACTACATATCAAACTTTTTGGGATATTGCAAAAACTGTACTCAGGGGAAAATTTATATTTCTGAGTGACTAAAGCAACAAAAAGATAAAGGGGTAATTAATGCATTGGACATGTAACTAAAAAAACTAGAAAAAGAAAAAATTAAAAACCCTCAGATAACACCAAATTAGAAATCCTAAAAACCAAAGAAGAAATTAATAAAATTTTAAGTAAAAGAACTATTGAATTAACAAATAAGACTAGGAACTGGTATTTGATAAAAAAACAACAATAAAATAGATAAAGTATTGGTTAATCTAATGAAGAAAAAGAAAGAAGAGAACCAAATTAAAAGTATCATGAATGAAAAGGGTCATCTCACCTCTAATGAAGAAGAAATTAAGATAATTAGTAAGAAATATTTAGTGCAATTATATGGTAATAAATATGGCAAAAATAGATGAATATTTATAAAATCATAAATTACTTAAATTAACAGAAGAGGAAGTAAAATAATTAAATAATCTCATATCAGAAAAAGAAATTGAACAAGCTATCAAAGAACTCACTAAGAAAAAATCCCCAGGGCCAGATGGATTCACAAGTGAATTCTATCATACATTCAAAGAACAACTTATCCCAAAACTACAGAAAGTATTTGACAAAATAGGTAAAGGAGTTTTACTAATTTCTTTTCATGACACCAATATGGTACTGATTCCAAAGCCAGGCAGACAAAAAACAGAGAAGGAAAACTATAGACAGTATCCTTAATGAACAGAGATGCAAAATGTAAAATAAAATACTAGAAAATAAGCTACAACTTTATCACAAGGATTATTCACTATGATCAGGTGGAATTTATAACAGGAATGCAAAGATGGTTTAATATTAGGAAAACCATCAGCATAATTTACATATCAACAACCAAACCAACAGAAATCACATGATTGTCTCAATAGATGCAGAAAAATCCTTTGACCAAATACAACACCTATTCATAATGCAAACACTAGAAAGTATTGGAATAGAAGAGCCTTTCCTCAAAATAATAAATAGTATTTATTTAAAACCATCATCAAGTATTATCTGCAATGGGGATAAGTTCAATGCCTTCTCAATTATATCAGGAGTGAGGCAGGGATGCTCATTATTACTACTACTACTTATTACTGTACTATAAAAGCTAACAGTAGTAATTAGAGAAGAAAAAGAAATTGAAGGGATCAAAGTAGTCAATAAGGAAATTAAACTATCACTTTTTGCAGATGACATGATGATATACTAGAGAATCAAAAAAAATCAACTAAAAATCTAGTAGAAATAATCAATAATTTTAGTAAAGTTGCAGGGTAAAGATAAATTGACATAAATCATCAGCATTCCTATGTTTCTATCAAAATCCAGGAAGAAGAGTTAGAAAGAGAAACTGCATTTGAAATTATTCTAGACAAGATAAAATATCTGGGAATGTATTTGCCAAGAGAAATTCAAGAATTATATTAACATAACTAGAAAATACTTTTCACACAAATAAAACTAGATCTAAACAATTGGAAAAACATCAATTGTTCATGGGTAGGGTGAGCTAATGTAATAATGACAATCCTACCTAAATTAATTTACTTATTCAGTGCTATACCTATCATACCACCAAAAACCTTTTTTTTAGAATTAGAAAAAAATTACAAAGTTCATCTGAAAGAGCAAAAGATCGAAAATATTAAGGGAGATAATGAAAAAGAAATGTGAAGGAGGGAAGCCTAGAGTTACCATACTATACTATGAAGCAGTGATCAAAACTATATGGTCCTGGATTAGAGATAGAAGGGTGGCTCAATTAAATAGACTTGGGGTAAATGACAGCAGCAAGATAGTGTTCCATAAACCCAAAGATCACAGCTTTTGAGTCAAGAACCCAGTATTTGACAAAAAATTTTTCAAGAATAAGAAAATTTGACAAAAAAGAATTGGAAAACAGTATGGAAGAAATTAGGCTTAGATCAAAATCTTATATCCTATACCAAGATTAACTCAGAGTGTGTAAATGACAATATAAAGAGGGAAACCATAAACAAATCTGGTGAACATAGAATAGTATATCTGTCAGATCTATAGGAAAGGAAGGAATTTAAGGCAGAACAGGAAATAGAGAAAACTACATACTGTAAAATTAATAATTTTGATTATATTATATTTAAATTTTTCTGTACAAATAAAACCAATGCAACCAAAATTAGAAGGGAAGCAACAAATTGGGGAAAATTTTTATAACGAAAACCTCTGACAAAGGTCTCATTTCTCAAATTTTTAAGGAGCTAAGTCAATCGTACAAAAAAATCAATCCACTCTCCAATTGACAAATGGTCAAGGGACATGGAAGTTTTCAGATAAAGAAATCAAAACTATCAATAAACATATGAAAAAGTGTTTTAAATCTCTCATAATTAGAGAAATGCAAATCAAAATAGTGCTGAGGTACCATCTCACACCTAGCAGATTGGCCAATATGAAAGTAAAGGAAAATAATAAATGTTGGAGGCTATGTGTCAAAATAGGGAAACTAATGCATTGCTGTTGGTATTGTAAATTAATCTGGTCATTCTGGAAGACAATTTGGAATTATGCCCAAAGGGCCTTAAAAGACTGCCTGCCCTTTGGTCCAGCAATACCACTGCTGTATTTGTGCCCCAACGAGATAATAAGGAAAAATACTTGTACAAAAATACTCATAGCCATGCTCTTTGTGGTGGCAAAAAATTGTAAAATGAAGGGGGGTCCATTGTTTGGGGAATGGCTGAACAAATTGTGGTTTATGATGGTGATGGAATACTATTGTGCTGTAAGGACTGATGATGTAAAGACTTTTCATATGAACTGAGAAAACATCAATGAACATAATCCACAGTGAAATGAGCAGAAACAGAAGAACATCATACATAGAAAGTAAAGTATTCTGGAATAATCCAACATGATGGACTTTTCTACTAGTAGTAATGCAACTATACAGGACACTCTTGAAGTTCTTATGTGAAAGAATACTATCCATATTAAGAGAAAGAACTATGGGAGTAGAAATGCAAAAGCAAAACATATGACATCACTGAACACACACACATATATATATATATATATTTATATATATATGGATATGTGATTTGGGGTTTAGGCCTTAAAAATCATTCTATAGCAAAAATCAATATGGAAATAGCTATCAAGTGTCAACATCTATACAACCCATTGGAATCACTTCTTGACTCTGGGAGAGGGAAGAGAAGAGAGGAGGGAAAGAAAATTAATCATGTAAACATGAAAAAATATTTCAGACAAATAAACTTAAAAAAAAGAAAATATGGTATGTCAAGTTTATTATGAATAATTATTATTCAAGTTATCAAGTCTTAAAATGTAAATAAATTATCTTTATTATCAACCAAAAATAAAAATAATAATAATACAGTGGGTATGAAGCAAAAAGTGATTAGGCATGAGTAGAGAAATATTGTTTTTCTTGAAGAACTACTAATGATTTGGATCAGAATTCTTTGATTATTTTTTATTTTATCTTTGGGCAAGGTGTTCTGCCTCAACTAAATAATATGTCCCTGTAGATTGTCTGAATTAATTCATAATCTGAGAACCATTTAGAGTTGTCTTTTCCTGAGCTTCAAAGAAAGTACATCTCAAAGGTAATGCTTGAACTTATATCTTCCTTGCATTGAATGCAATTCTCCGTTCAGTCTCTTGCTTTTCACATACCATTTAGTTATGTAACTTCCTAACAATTTGTTACAGGTTATAAATATATGTGCATGTATCTTCTAATATTTCTTCATTTCCTACCTGAGTGCACTCCTTTGGTACTCATATTTCATCACTGCCCTCTGCACCTAGAAGCTTTTTTAATGGAGGATAGAAGACTCTTCTGATAATCTCCATTAATGTAGAACACTTTTACTAGCCATGTTTTCATTTTTTACCTGACATGTGATTTTCCTTACTACTTCTTCATTATAGCACCATACCAGGAGCCTCCTTCTCTGCCTTTTTAGGTGTGTGTGTGTGTGTGTGTGTGTGTGTGTGTGTGTGTGTGTGTGTGGTCTTTCTCCATTAAATTGCATACTTCTTCAGTGGCAATGAGTGCTGAGTTGGAACGCTGGCTTGAATCAGAGAGGGGCCAGCACTGCTAGCCTGCCAGTTGGCACTCAGAAGGCTCCTCCTTCACCTTGCCACTCATAGCCTCAGGAGGATAACCCTGGTACTATGGTCAGGAATCAGAAGCCAGAGGCAGACAGGAGCAAGAGACACAGATTGGGGGACCTGCTGCTTACTGAATATCTCTAAAGATAGACATAGAGCAGTGATGATGACTCCCAACTTTTGGGGTGTAAATGGAATGAATATTGAAATAGATCTCAAGGTAATTCTATCATCAAAAATTGTTATTGAGGGCTGTTAATGGGACTGTAATATTGATGATAAGATGGACCAAGATCTTCTGATGATATGAGGACCTGAAGCTGAGTGAGAGTGGGAGTCCCTAGATGAACACCAGGTAGTGGTAGTGAACACCAAGACCCCACAGGAATATTTGTAACTAAACTAAATACCCAGCTTCAACATAACAGTGTCCAGGAATAAGTGATCAGATAAGAGGCTGTGAGTTAGATCACATAGCTTCTTTGATTGCTTATCCTGACTTCAAAGTTGATGGATAACGCTATTGACCATGACTTAACTGTAATTTGAGCAATCCCTTTCCATCAGGTACACAAAGATATGATCACTGGTCCTTAAGGCAATGATGACATCCACCTAAGTAAGTTTAGAATTTAATAATAACAAACTTAGGGAAAGGGTAACAGGGACTGAGGGAAAGAGGTGTGAAGGAAAGCTCATCTAAATTGCTAATGATCGGGTGTTGCCAATTGTAGGTAATCAGGTTGAGTTTATCATCTGGAGAGATTTGTCCCCTTGGTTGCAACTTGGCCAGCCAGGCTGCTTGACTTGAACCAGATTATATTATGGAAATAATGTTGCTTCTTCCTTGATGATCAGTTGACTAGCTTCAATACCACAGCTTCATACAGCAGTTGAGGATGTGATAGTGAATAGAATTGGATGCAGGTATCCTGGATTGATTTGGCCTACCCAAGATCCCAACCAACTTCCCACCAGAAATCCCCTTTTCCAAATTGAGAGCTTCTTGTTCAAATTTCAGCTTTATATAGTCTGCCCTCAACTGTCTGTCTCTTGCTGGCTTATAGCAAGCTTGGTGGTACCAAATTCTAAATTGCTGAGTGTCAATCATTCTGCTCCCCATTTTGCATAGCAGAAATGATATTACAGGGCCAAGGAAAGATGGTGGTTTAGGAGTACCTAAAGCCACAACCTCTCTGAACAATTCTTCCAAACCAATATTTACATCACCCTTCAAAGCAAAAATAAATCCAAACCCAACAAGAAATCATGACACTATCTTACTAAACATAACTTGAAAGGTAGGCATAGTCCATTTATTTTCATGGGGAAAAGGAGAGTTACCTTACCCCACCCAGCTTGCTAAAACCTGCCATAAGATCAGGCACTGTTTGAACCCCCATGCAGAGATGGCAGTCATGAAAATTCACCTCTTACCCATCACCACACATGGCCCAGGGCTCTGAAAATGGAGGCTTGCAGGGAGGAAGTTGGGGGAGGCATCAGGTGGGACATTTCACAGGAGGAGACCTGTGAAAAGACCAGGCTGTCTATATGAGACCTGGGCAGAAATGAAAGCTGTCTGACCCAACACAAGTGGTCCAGGGCTATAAAAAGAATTGGCAGGGACTAAATGGGGGGAGAAGCTTGCTGGACACCCTCAGTCTGTTTTCTAGAGTGAAAAATTTGCCCCTGGAAAGGCCAGCTGTAGCTAGCTTTTGCAAATAGCAATCTTCTACAAACTGTTGCAAGATGGGGTTCAGAGTTTAGAATCCCCAAAGAAGGCATGAGACAGATGGAAGACCATTGAACCAGCCCTGTAAAAAGGAGGAGACCCTCAGGCAAATTAACTCAGTCCTGAGTGGTGGATGGTAAGGGTGGAAAGGGAGGTAGCTCTCCATTTGAACCCAAGAAACTTCACCAGGATTTGTGTTAGCCTGATCCACACTGCTGAGTCTAGCAACTTAGGTCTATACCTGTCATAACCTGCACTCCACAATTTATTGAATATCATCCATCAATTAACATCAATTACAACTTCAACAAGACATCTTTGAAGAAACATCAGTTCTGGTTTAGCTAGCACTTTTACCCATCTGCTAGCAGGCAGAAATTGTACCAACTAAGTGTAGAATTCTATCAGAGGTTACCCTGTGGGGAACTGCCAGATTCTCACAAATTTAGGACTACTCTTAGATTTCCCTGAATCCACAATCCTTCCCCATCAATCCTTAATTTCCCATATCATCAATCTATATCTTTATTAGTTAATTTAAAGATACCTGTTGAAGAAATCAAAGTCATTTTGGTCTGATCCATAAACTCCAAAAGGATCCCCATATTGACAAGCTTGACAGTTGGGGAGTTTCTTTACTGTGAGGGGTATCATAAGTCTTTTATAAATCATGGTCTGTGATTTATCCCCTCAATAACTGAAGGTATTTATCACCTTGGCACTCATATCAGTTTAAGCCATACTTAACATCTAAAGATATCTGCTTAGTTTAGACCTTCATCTGTTAGGAGTTCTCAAGAAGCCTGACTGCAGGGAACTGATTCTACTGGTCCATCCCCCTCCAGTCAGAGTGCTGAAGCTGCAGACCAGAGAGCAGCTTTAAGAGAAATAATCCTAACAAAGCTAAGCATGTTAGCTCAACAAATTCAATCCAGTTAGCAGCAAAGGACTGAGAAAAGAGAAGATTTGGCCTCAGGGCAGAACAGCTCAAATACTCTTGTGCAGTAAATCAACAGAGGGAAAGTCTATATAATCTATAGGGTATAAGAAAAAAAAGTAAATAAAATAAGTAAAAAAGAAAGAGGAAAGAAACTACAATTGAAAGCTTCTATTGGGATAAGAACCAAAGAACAGAACAAGGAGATGAGGATGAGATCCAAAAAACATCAAGCAAAGCCTCAAAAAACTAGAGAAGTCAATGCAGGCTACAGAGGAACTCAAAAAAAGAATTTAAAAATAAAATGAGACAGGTTGAAGAAAAATGACAATAGGAAGATAGTAGCCTGGAAATCAAAACAGGTCATCTGGAAACAAAGGTACAGGCACTGAAAGCCAGAATTGACTTGCTGGAAAATAATGCAAAAAAAATTGGGAGAAGAGAAGAATGACTTGAAAGGAAGAAAGGACCAAAAAGTAAAAAGAAGAACCAAAAAGCTATGGAAGAAATTCAGTCTTTAAAAATTAGAATTGGACACATAAACTAATGACCTCATGAAACACCAAGACATAATGAAACAAAATTAAATTAAAAGAATGAAAAAATTGAAGATGATATGAGATACAGCATTGAGAAAACAATAGACCTGGAGAATAGATCCAAGAGAGACAATTTAAGAATCAGTGGACTACCTGAAAATCATGACCAAAATAAACATAATACTACAGGAAATTATTCAAGAAAAGTGCCCTTAAATCCTTCAACATAGGGGTAAAATTGAGACTGAAAGAATCCACAGATCATCTCTGGCATTAAATCTCCAATTGACAACTCCTAGGAATGAAAAAACCAAACTCAAGAACTCCCAGGTCAAGGAAAAGATACTGCAAGCTGATAGAAACAATTCAGATATCATGGAACACCAATAAGGATTACACAAGATTTGGCAGCATGCACACTGAAGGGCCAGAAGGCATGGAATATGATGTTCCATAAGGCAAGGGAACTGGGTCTACAACCAAGAATTAATTACCCAGCAAAACTGATTATATTCTTTCAGGGAAAAGTATAGTCATTTAATAAAATAGAAAATTTCCAAGAATTCCTAAAAAAAAAGACCAGACCTATACAGAAAATGTGATGTACAAATACAGATTTCAAGAGGAAAAATAAAAAGGTAAATAAAAAGGAGAAAAAATGTGAAGTTTTCAATATGGTAAGATGTCATATATTCCTATATAGAAAGATATTATCTGTAACTTAAAAAATATTATTATCATAGTAGCCAGAAGAAGTATACCTAGAGGATGCAGTGGTAATCTGTTTAGGATGATATATCAAAAAACAAGGATTGAGAAAAGAGGATAATACTAAAAGAAATGGGAAAAGAGGTAAAATGAGGCAAAATGTATCACATAAAGAAGCAGGGGGAGAAGGGGAGAAAAACCACTACAATGGAAGGGAGGAAGAGTTTGGCAAACACGTGATGCTTAAACCTTACTCTTACTGGAATTGGCTCAGAGAGGGAAGGACAGTCAGACCCATTGGGGTATAGAATTGTCTCTTGCTGTATAGAGAAGTAGAAGAGTAATAAGAAATGGAGTGGTGGGAGAGGAGTTATACAAGGAAGGGAGAGGTTGGGGGGGGCATTCAAAAGGCCCTATAGTAAAAAGGGAATAAGAAATGAGGTGGTAGGAAGGGAATTAATATAAGGGAGGGGAAAGGGGGGAGACTGACTAAAATTGAAACATTGGAGGGGAGGGTAAGAGGTAAAGGAGAAAGTTTAGGATTAAATGAGAAAGACAAAATGGAGGGGAATACAGAGACAGTAATCATAACTGCAAATGTGAATGGAATGAACTCACCCATAAAACATAAGAGGATAGCAGAATGGATTTAAAAATAGAATCCAACCATATGTTGTCTACAAGAAACACATTTGAGGCAGATAGATACACATAGGGCAAAGGTAAGAGGCTGGAGCAGAATCTATTTGGCTGTAACTGAAACAAAGAAGGCAGGAGTAGCAATCATGATCTCAGATAAAGCTGACACAAAACAAAAGATTTTGCTAAAAGAGATAAGGAAGGAAATTGCATCTTGATAAAAAGCCAGTATAAATAAGAAGACATATCACTACTTAACATACATGCACGAAATGGTAAAGCATCCAGATTTTTAAAAAGATAAACTAAAAAAGGAGCTTAAGGAGGAAATAGATAGTAAAACCATATTAATGGGGGACCTCAACATTCCCCTATCAGAACTAGATAAATTAAACCAAAAAATAAATAAGAAAGAAGCAATGGAAGTGAATGAAATATTGGAAAAATTAGAGCTAATAAATATCTGGAGAAAAATGAATAGGGGTAAAAAGAATATACCTTCTTTTCTGCAGTACATATACAATGATTGACCATGTACTATGGCATAAAAACATTACAAACAAATGTAGAAAAGCAGCAATAATAAATGCATTTTTCAGATGATAATACAATAAAAATCATAATTAATTAGGGCTCATGGAGAGATAAATTTAAAATTAATTAGAAACTCAATAATCTAATTCTTCAAAACTGGTGGGTCAAAGAACAAATCATAGAAATAATTGCTAATTTCAATGAGGAGAATGGCAATGAATAAACAATATATCAAAATCTGATAAAAGCTGAACTCAGGGGCAAATTTATGTCACTGAGTGCCTATACCAACAAAATATAGAAGGAGGGGAATCAATGAATTGGGTTTGCAACTTAAGAAACTAGAAAGAGTACAAATTAAAAATCCTCAAATAAAAATTAAATTGGAAGTCCTGAACATCAAAGGAGAAATTAATATAATTGAAAATAAAACAATTATTGAACTAATAAATAAGACTAGGAGCTGGTACTTTGAAAAAACAAATAAAATAATTAAAACACAGGTTAATCTAAGAAAAGAAAAAGAAAAAAGAGGATCAAATTAACAGTATCAAAGATGAAAAGGGTGATCTCACCTTTAATGAAGAGTAAATTAAGGTAATTATTGTGTACTGTTTTGCCCAATTATATGGCAATAAATATGATAATCTAGGTGAAATGGGTGAATATTTACAAAAATATTAATTGCTTAGATTAACAAAAGAGGGAATAGAATACTTAAATTATCCCATTTCATAAAAAGAAATAGAAACCAGAAAGGAAATTTCTAATAAAAAATCCTCATTATATTGCAAAAAGCAGCTAAGTCTTTCACATTTGATTATCTTTAAAATGTTGCTAAATATTCTCCTACTTCTCTCTTCACTTTTCCTCAGTTCATATGAGTCATCCAAAATTTTCTGAAAGTATCCTGTTCATCATTTCTTATAGTATTCTATCATAATCAAATACCATGAGTTATTCAGCTTTTCCTCAATTGATGGGTATTTCAGTTTCTAATTCTTTGCCACCACAAAAAGAGCTTTTAAAAATATTTTTGTATATACAGGCCTTTTTCCTTTTTTTTTTCATCATTTTGAACAACAGACCAACTAATCTCTAGAATTTCAGGTCTTGATATTCTTTCTAGAGAGCATCTTCATCAATTTCCTCCATGTTTCTTTGTTTTCATTTGGACTGGCTCATAGAAAGGCACAAGATTCTTTGTTGTTCCATTGTATATCTATATGTCACTGAGTGCCTATACCAACAAAATATAGAGGGAGGGGAATCAATGAATTGGGTTTGCAACTTAAGAAACTAGAAATTTCTTTCACAGTGATCACAGATAAATTAGCCAATCTACTGCTGATTTAGATGGAGTAGGTCATTCATCACCAGACTCTACCATTGTTAGAGTGGTCTAGCCAGCTACTCAGATGCTTCTGCCACCCTATGCCTGGAAAGCTACTCAGTAACCAAGCCATTTTCAGTGCCTGTCATCTACTGGATGGACAGATATGATATTTTGCTAACTTCAACCATTGTCTCTTTATAAGCAATTAAAGTGTAAAAGCCTCCCTAGATTTTTTAGAGTGGGGATATGTATTCTGAATATAAAGACTTTCCCTCTTTATTTTTCAGGCTCTATCTTTTG
Organism: Gracilinanus agilis; assembly: GCF_016433145.1. Lineage (NCBI taxonomy): Eukaryota > Metazoa > Chordata > Mammalia > Didelphimorphia > Didelphidae > Gracilinanus > Gracilinanus agilis. The sequence continues at coordinate 257,907,323 of NC_058130.1, forward strand.
GCTCTGGTAGACTTCTGTTTTTCTTAAAGCTAGGTCATATAGTGGAAAGCATTAAACTTGGAGTTAGGAAAAGATAAATCCAAATCTAGTCTCAGACTATGTGACCCTAGACAAGTTCCTTAATCTTTGCCTGCATTAATTATACATCCTCAAAATGAGGATATTAATAGTTTCCATTTCTCAATTATTTTGAGTGGTCCCACAGGACTATCATCATGATTATCCCCTACAATACTGTGATAATGACTCAGGATCTCTCTCTTTAAAACTAGTTTTCAAAGCAAATGGAAAAGTGGATAGAGTGCTGGGCATGGAGTAAAAAAAATAAAGTTGCTATGTGATTCTAGGCAAGTCACTTAATCTCTATCCACCTCATTTCCCTAAACTATAAAATCAGGATAATAATAGTAGCTATCTCACAGAGTTGTTATAAGGATCAAATAAGAAAACATTTTTAAAGTACCCAGTACAATGTCTGCCTTCTTGATAATCTCCTCCCCTCATTCCTATCTCTCACTTGGGTCATCCAATCAAATTGATTGCATTTGTCTTAATCATTTCTTGTATTTTTTAATCATACATGACAAAGTTGATTTAGAGTATAATTCATGCTTCCTGTCATAGGCCTCAAAATTATTAATAATAACTACACTTTGAAGATAAATAGTTTGAATATCTGGAGAGAGAAATATCATCTATGACTTAAATAGCCTCTCTTGCACTCCGAAGAATTGCCACTTAGTGAAGGAAATAGGCATACCTCTTTAGCATCTAGAATTATACTATATTTTGATTTCCTCTTCATCTGGCTTTTAATGGAGATCATTATTAAGATCATTTGGGGCCCTAAATTTTAGTCTTTAAGTGCTTTATTTTTCTTTCATAAGGTGTTGTTCCTCTATTTTCCCCTTTTCTCTCAATGTTTTTATGAGGATAAAAGAAGATAATATTTGTAAAGCACTTAGAAAAATTTGAAGCACCATGTAAAAGCTAGCTATTATTGTTACCATTATTATCAATTATTATTCTTGGGATTCTAACTAACAATTTTGTGGGCAATAAGTAGTTATGATATATTGTCTTTTCCTTGACTTGGTGCTAGCAGATAAACTAGGATTCACAGTACTTGATTACTGGTGATTATCTTGAGTTTTCTGGGAACCTAATATTTTGTAGAAGAATCCTGTCTTCTGACTGTAACAACTAACTGCAAGTTCAGATATTATATAGTATTAATTGTTCCTCTTAAATCTTCTCAGGTGAGATCATATTTAGGCAGTAGGTTATCTTCAATTGGTGTTTCAAGTAAAATACTGCTCCTGTGATTCCATATCTTGCTCTGTCTTCAGAAACTTCAAAATATAGTTTTATAGGAATCTATGATTTTTGTTCAATTGCCACATGTTATGCAGTTAAACCTCCACCTTGTTTCTCATGCCTATAAGAGCATGGGCTAAAAAAAGGGCAACATATTAATTTATCTTATTAGAGCCACTTCTGCTGAATAGAAAGGTGGCGATACTCTGCAGAGGTTGAGTGGAGAAGGGATATAGGTGAGAGGGGAAATGAAGAGATTCATCCATGTGTTTATAGAAGACAATATAACATTTTAAAAAACAATCTCATTTAAAACAAGCACTTACATCCAATCAAGAAAGACAATCAATCTTTCTGCCTGAAGCTGATTCCTAATATGAAATATCTATGTGCCAGACATTCTACAAATACTTGGTTACCATTTCCAGTGGCTGCAATTCTAGATAGAAAAGAAAATTGATTTTATATATCAAAAAACCTAGGAATAGAGACTAGCTTTATCATATTTAATAACAAACTGTAACATTAAAAATTAAATTCATCTGTATTTTAGGATAAATATAATTTTAGATTTTCCTTCATTCAATGCATATTAAATAAACACTACTCCAAGAGACCCTGCCACCTGCTACTTTGNATATATATATGTATATATACATATATATATATAATAATGAAGCGTAGACATTTGCTTCAAGGGAGGAACCCAGCTCACTAATTATCACTATTAATTTGGATGGGTGTGTTGTTGTCATACTTTAGAATAGTAGATATAATCAAGTGGAATCAGGAGAGCTAGAATATCTCTTTGACCTTAATCAAAATATGAATAAATACCAATAGGTTATGATTTAAAATAATCAATTCATGAAAAATACGATGCATATATGGAAAGAGAAAATTAAGATTTTCTCAAGTGTTTTTTTCCTTTTCTCTCTACAAAATGTATTTTTTCATTTCATACAAATTTAAGGAGATATTTTTGCCATAATTTTCAAAAATCTACAAAAGTTGTTATTTTAATCCATTGACTTTATGCTCAAAATAGTTGTGCTTGAAATATATGATATGGACCTGTGTAAGTTGGAGCAGATAAGGGAAACATGTGAAGTTTTGGAATATTATCTTCTGTAGACTGAGTAAATAATTCAATGTGAAAATAAGTTGCCATTGTCATGAATTAACTATTTTTCAAAAATATCTAGCTATTGTGACTAATTAAATTTAAATTCACTTAAAAGTTTACTGAGTCCAAATGCCTTTTTTGTTAGATATTTTCTTAACTAACAGATAATAAGAGTAAAACCTATTTTTTGTATGCGAGGGCCAGCAAAACCAAAACTACAGGTAACTACTTGAATGAGCAAGTTAGTATTTATTAAATATTTACTATATGACAAATACTCTGCTAAGTGTTAGGGGGTGTAAATATGAAATGTATGACTCAGGCTCAAAGAGTTTACAATCTAATGAAGAAAAGGTAACTTCAGGGTAGTGGTAGCTAGAGTTCAAGTGGGGAAATCACAATGATTTCTTTACTAAAAAGTAGATGTTAACTCACCAATGCCATATTAGCAGATGTCTCTACTGAAAAAATTATTGTCCACAAGAAAAACCTTTGTACTTCTTCCTTTTGTCTCCTTACAGATATTCTTGCCTCTTTGAGTTTTAGAATACTGTTCTTTTTACACATTTGAAGGCTTTTTCTTAATCTCCTTTGCTGGCCATCTGTGTGTGAATGTTCCTCAACATGCTCATCTTTTCTCTCTCCACATGCCCTCTCTTAAATTAAATATCTATATGAAGATGACTCCAAATCTCTGTTTTTTTTTTTGTTTTTTTTTTACTTTGCTGTCTTCTTAAGTTCCAGGACTCTATCACCAATGATCTCTTGGAAATAGACATGCAACATATATTCAGGAATTGAAGAGGCAGGAGATATTTAATTTGGCTTCTCTAATTTTACTGATGAGAAAAATGATATTAAGTGAACTTTAATGACTTTCACTAGGTGCTGCAGGTAATAAGTAGCAAAAACAGAATTCAAATTCTAGTTCTATGACATAAAATCCAACACACTTTTCTTGTAACACATTGAGTACTAAAGTATGTAAATTTCTCTCAGTGAGAATATGGTGGCATTTAGGTGAAAAGATAGGACACAGAGGAACTCCGATTTCAGCAAAGCACTCCAGGAAGACTTAGAAATGTCTCATTCTACTGGGCCATAGAGTTATAGTCCTCAACCCCAAATAGAATCTAGAGATGGACACCTGGAGTCCTCTAAAAATTTGAAAAGGCAAAGTAATTTATGTGCCTCCTCAGGTTGGCTCTCTTTACTAATACTGACAAGCCCAGCCAGCTCTACATTCAAATGGGTTCTGCTTTTTCCAAAATAAATCTTCTCTAGTCATCATAGCTTCATAATAAAACAGATTCAAAGCTAGCATTCCCCCCTTTCTTTTTTTCTCACTCAAAGAATAGAGGTCAGTAGGGGGCAAACAGGCACCCTCTTGAGATTTTTCCTCAAAGGCTGTAAATATCAGTCGAGAGCAATAAACCGGATTGCTCTGTATATACCAGGAAGATTTGTTCTCTTTCCAATCAGCACAGAAACTGAAGTGCTCTCTCATATAATCCAGCCTTTCTTCCACAAATCAATAAAGCAATGACTCTCTTCTGAATTAGCAAGCTCCCTCTTTCAGGATCAGTTGGCTCATACTGGAGGAAACTTCTCTTGGTTCTTTTAATGTCTCTCTTTTTTCAGCTTTTTGTGACTCCTGTGCTTAGTAAATAAGTGTCTCATGAATGCTTATAGATTGACATCTGAGTGATCTTCTATATCTTTCAATCATTTTTGTAATGTCTTCAAAACAATGCCCCTCTGTAATTTATGATGTGAGATTTAACATTTCTTCCTTTATGTTTAATCCCAGAAGCCCTGAACTACTCTTTCTACAGCCGGAGAACAATTATAAGATTTACAATGTCTCAGTTATTGCGTTCAACACTGTAAAAAAAAGTCATATACAAATGAGCTAATTGATCACAATGCTCTAAAGTGAGCTGTGCTGGTCTTCATATAGATTCTCTCATTGCATTCATTTTCATGACAGGTTTCTATCTAATCTGCTCTGGTAAATTTTTTCTCTCTTCAGAATTTTTTCTGACCATGTTTCTCTAGTTGATTTGCAGATATCTTTGCACAAACATTAATTTTTATGCCTTTTCTACCAACTAAATCTCCGAAATATGAAATTGATTACACTGGGTGTAATTCATCACATCCATCTCTTAGAGTTCCTAAATTCCCTTAAATATTACTTTCTATAACATTTCCTGTGGGAAGTTTACCTGATTGCTTTAGTAATTACTGTTTTTTTTTCTGCCAATTTAAATTATCTGTTATATATTTATTTTTGTCATGTTACACAAGTAACCATTCTACCACAAGCAGAATTCTTTATGTTTTCATTCTGGATTTGTATCTATCATCAGAACCTTGCACAGTCCCTTGAGTATACTAACTATATGAGAAATATTTAATTGTCTGAATTTTTTGGATATAATTGAATCAAACAGAAAGGTCATTTTAGACTGAATAAAAACGGAAGGTATTGTAACTGGCAGAATTTTATTCAATTTCTCTATTGTCGAAGTACAATCATTTCAGTCTTGCCAGACTCTTTATAACACATTTGGAGTTTTCTTGAAAAAGATACTGAAGAATTTTCCCATTTCCTTCTCCAGTTTATTTTACAGATAAGGAAACTGAGGCAAGTACAGTTAAGTGACTTGCTCAGGGACACACATCTAGTGTCTGAAACCAGAAATGGCCTCAAATCTTGACTCTAGATCAGACACTCTGTCCACTGCAAAGGGAGTAACCAAAAGTATATAGGATGGGAATACAGAAAGATGATCATCAAATAAAATTTGAACTAAATTTTAAAGTAAATTATATTTACTGAAATATTTTCCCATTTCTTCTGATTCTTATTTTCTGGCATTTGTCACATTTCATTAATTGATATGTATCTTCCCTCAGCACTAGGAACATTTTCATCCTGGGATATTCTTTAGCAATGCCACCAGTCTCCTTCTCCCATTGGTAATTTTTTCAAAAGTCTACTTTGGGGGCAGCTGGGTAGCTCAGTGGAGTGAGAGTCAGGCCTAGAGACAGGAGGTCCTAGGTTCAAACCTGGCCTCAGACACTTCCCAGCTGTGTGACCCTGGGCAAGTCACTTGACCCCCATTGCCCACCCTTACCAATCTTCCACCTATGAGACAATACACCGAAGTACAAGGGTTAAAAAAAAAAAGCTACTTTGGGATCAAGTTTTAGAGTGTCCCGTCTGCATTTCCCTTCCCTCTCATCTTCTGACTTTCTGCATTTTAGATATCTGGCATAGCTCCCCACTCACCATTTATAGTTCCACTGATATCTTCCATTTCTATGTAAACTCCTTGAGAGCAAATATTATTTTATTTTTCTTCTATTTTGTTGCAATAATCCTGCATTACAATGCCTGTAATTAACTTTGCAATGTTCCAAACCAAAAAGGTCACTGTAACCTAAGCGATTCTCATGCCTTCCTTTATCTTATTGAATTTGCATTGTGGTACATTATAAAAGATTAATGATAAATTTATTGTGCTGGGCAAAAGTTTCTTCCATTGTCCAATCACCCCTTTTTCCCTTTTTCTTGAAATACTATATAAGATTACTCCAAACTTTTCAGAGAGGCCTTGGGTCTATCTAAACTTCATCACATTTGTGTTTTGGGACTCTCTCAATGGAAATAAACATATTTGCAACAGAGTTGTATACCCAATTGGTTTATTACAGCAAAATAAATATTTCTAGTTTGATTGAACGTTGACAGTAATGGTGGCAAGCTTGTGAGATCAGAAAGAGGATGCCTCTTCTACCTTATAGGGTATGCCAAAGGAATGGTATCTACAGAATTCTTTGCCTCAATTCAACCTAGGCTCCTGCAGAAAGCAGTGACATGTCTTTTCTATTTTTTTTTTTACTAAACTTCTTTCTTTAGTCAAGTCACTTTTTCTTTTGAGAGAGTAAATTCTTGGTTTTGCAGCTGAATAGGAATTTGCCTCTCTTTTCTTAGAGGAGGTCTATTGTCTTATTGCTTTGGATCATTCCTTTTGGTTATGGGGAACTTGAATAGCAATGAGAAGCCACCAAAGTTATATGGTGGCAGGAGGTATCAGCAAGTAAAAAGATTTTCTGTTAGTTTTTTGTATGATACTTTTTAGTTTTAATTATGGGTAACAAAAAAAATTCTTATAACAATTGGCCACAAAAAGAGGGAATCTTTGATCAGGATGAAATTGTTTAAACATACATGGTTCAAAATGAAGTCCTTGACTTGATTTTTTTAAAAAATAATGATAATTTTTTAAAAAATTGATAAAAACTGTAATTTTGTATCTCTTCTATTTGTCCCTGTGCTGCATCTCTGCAAGATTATCATAACGTGGAAAATGGAAGTGATTTTTTTTCTGATAATAAATCAGGCAAGTATGTCAAAGGAAAGTGTTAACTCTTTCATATCCGTCTTTGCAGAGCTTTGTTTTGGTCTGTATATACACTAGCTATGATCTTAGAAAGAAAGCCTCTGTGTATTTTATGAGCTCTTTTTTAGAACTTTTTATCTGTCTCTCCTTACATTCTTGAATTTTGAGAATATTTGGAGAAAAAGAGAGTAAAAGTGAAATAAGTGGTTTAAAAAGAACTTATGAAACTGTAAATCCCTAAATTTTCCTTTAGTTTTCATAAAATTGGAGAGACAGTACCTCACCTCAACTAGTTATTGAGGAAGTGAAATTTGTGTTGATTCCTTAAACTTTAAGTTAAGAGAAAATAATTTAATTCCTCAGAATGCTAACTTTATTGTTTTAATAGAAGAGAAATTAAGGTTAGTCCTTTGATTAAGCAGAGTGAACTTATCAGAAATATTCAAGAAATAACTTCTATAAATTGGCAATTTTCAAATTAAAGGTCAATAAGTTATTAGGATATTTAATTGGATGTTTCTGAATCTTTGAAGGGAAATAGAAGTCATTTCTGTATTAATCACCCTGTAAGTAAACAACATGAGGTTTACTTAAGGAAATTCTATTATTCCCATTGAAATATTTGTAGAATTTAATTGTTCTTTAAGGGATTTTTATAATTGTTAAAAAAAAAAGACATCTTAAAGTATTTTATTGTGCTTCTATCTCATAGTAGTAGACTTGGCAAAAATAAAAAAATTAATCATATGCTAATACTATTAGGAAGAAAATAAGGAAACTAAAAATTGAACATTTATCACTTTGAAAAAACCTATTGGAATAAATACTATTGAAAAGAGAAGATTTGAAGAAAATTTTACATTTGGGAAATATGGAATTTAATATGTTTGTATTATTAAGGACAATAGTACTAAAATTATAGTTTGATTTGAAGGTAATATAAAATAGAAATCATAGTGAATTTCGATTGTCCTGAAAGCAATTAGTTCCTTATTAAAATCTGATTCGAACTAAATTTAATTATATGCTCTTAAAAGCTGGGTGAATTAGGGTAGGTTAAAATTTAATAAATGATCACCATTTTGACAAGTGTAAATTGTCTAATATAGAACCTGGAATATGATGAGCTTTATCTGTCTGCCTTATTATCTTACTGATTAGATTTAAAGTTTCATACTGGATAATTCTGTATGAAATTTTCAATGTGATTGGTATAAACTTTATATATCAGGAGTTTTCTTAATTAAGTGATCTTATGAAGTTATTTAATATTACCAAAGTATTACTATGGAAAAAATAATGTCTGACAAGAATTTGATAAAACTCTATGTTGGAATTATGTTTAAAATGGATATTCTTTTAAAATCTGAATTCCCCATCAGTTACTGATTACACTGTTATAATTTTAAATACTGAAGGAATATTTTAAAATCCTAAAATAACTTTTGAGATAAGGTTAATTTGTAAACTTCTACCTATTTTGTCATTTGTTCAATTAACTTTTAAGAACTGTCTTGTTTCCTTGCTACTAAAAGAGATATTTTAAGTGAAAAAGAGGAGCCAAGTCAGAGCCCTCCTTAGAATTCTCAAATAAATGATTTCTAGTATACATATATAGTATAAACAGATTTATACTATATATGTATACTACATATATATTACATTACATATAATACTTTCTGAGTTACTTATATGTAAAATAATTACAATATATAATACATATATTATTATTGTTGTTATTATTATTAATATTATTATTATTCCTATTGACTCCCAGAGGAGCATAGGGCCGCAACCATCTCACGCCAATGGACTCTGTTCTGGGCAACTTCCCCCAACTGGGCCCATGTCACTCTGACGGTCCCTGTCTCATTCTTGGCATATCTCCGCCAGGTCTGCTTTGGCAGTGCCTGCCCGGCAATGCTGTCCTTTGATTTTCATAGTGTTCTCACTGATGGGACACCGAACTGTTCCCCCCCAGAGTCTGGCATTGGAGATCCCCTCAGGCCATCCGATGTCCAAGATGTGACGCAGGCACCTGTAAACAAAGACCTGGAGTTTGTTGGCTTTTGCCAGCACGCATCATGGACTCTGTTGGAGAGCAATCTTCCAGACTAGGCGATCCTTAGTTTTGTTGGTTCAATGAGGTTGCAGTTTCTGTAGCAAGTGAGATTTTTACGGGGTGAGGTTGCTAGCCTCGAGCCCAACTGTCCTCCTCTTTCAGCCGGGCTTGGGAACGTCCTTGGTGGAGATATATATTACATATATATTACATATTACATATATATATACATTACATTTGTATATTACTTTATATATATGTATATATGTGTATATATATAGGTATATAACTGACCAATCCTGGTCAGTTATGTCCATTATTAAAGGGTGAGGCTTGATAAGGGCTTCAAAAATATTCAAAAAAGAAAAAAAGAAAGACAAATGTGTAATCATTGTGTGAAAAAGTTAAAAGGAATAACCTTGCAGATTTTCTGTTGTCTATAAACTTGAAGCAGTCTGTTGTGTCAGCAAGGTCATTAGTGCTATGAAAAGAGCTTGCTTGGGTTATGGTATTTCTAAACAATGAAACTGGATTACTAAGAATGTACTAGTCTCCTTATAATATAGAGATAATTTCTAACAATTAATTTTTATGCCAGGATTACTTTATGTTTAAGAAGAAGAGAGAAGAATTAAGTGAAATATCTTCTATGTGTTTGAGCCCTGCTAAATTTTTATTATTTTATTGTTTAATCCAATGAATTCAAAAGTGGGCACTACAGCACCCTGTTGGGTGCTGCATTAATCTAGTGGGGCAGTTATGGCCATAGGTGCATTTATCTTTCCTATTAATTGCTATTAAAATTAAAAAAAAATAATTTACAGGGGGCTAAGTAATATTTTTTCTGGAAAGGAGGTGGTAGGCCAAAAAAGTTTGGGAACCACTGGTTTAATCCATCAGAGTAGGCTTAATTATATTCAGCCCTAGACTGTGGTTAGCAAAACTTGCCATTCAAGAGAAAAGCTCTTGTGACTGCATCTACTGTTATTTCAAGTTTTTAGTTCAGATATGGTTATCTAATGGATTATCAAGTCAATAATCTGCCATAAGAAAAAAGTCACAAGTAACTCAGAAAAAGTGTGATTTTGAAGTCTTTTAAGTGGAAGTCTTTGTCTTTGAATAGTTAAGTGGACAATCTCAGCATAGCTGAGGTGTGATCCCTTTGATTTATGTTCCCAATTTTGTTATTTCCTTTTGAATGTACATGTTCCTACCTTATTATTAGTAAGTCTGGCTATGAGGTAGAATTGTTACTGCATGAGTGACTGAAAAATATGACTCTTACCTGAACTCAAAGTTAAGGATATTGGTGTAATGTTATGAATCACTCTATGCCTTTAAGGCTTATACCTAAAGGGAAAAGTTTTGACACTGTTATAATTCTGAACCTGTTTTTTCTTTTTATGGGAAATTTTTCCAATCACAGCAAGTGGTTAATAGAAGATATAAGCATATTGCAAATATGTGATCTATTTTGAATCTAAATGTGTATTCACTCAACATCTCAAATGACTTAGTACTTAAGCTTGTCATATTCTTTTTAAAACTTACATTTTAATGTATAATATTAAGTCCATTTGAATGTGACTAAGAACTGAACATATTTTACCACAGGAAACCCATTCAGTATATTCTGCTCTCTATATACAATTTGGATTTATTTACTTACGTATATCTGCACACAACCCCAAGTTTTTGTTTCAATTGGAGTACAGCCTCTTATAAATTAATTCATTTGTGTAATCATTGAACCTAGAGATTGGGGGGAAAGTGTTGCAAAGATTATTGTTGCTTATGTTTATATGTATGGGATTAACTCTCTAATAGCATATGATCCTACTAAAGGAACTGAAATGGAAAACTTTAACAAAATAATCAATTAAATAATCCTGAAAATTAAATGTAAATAGTTCTAATGAGGATGTAAAAGTCTAAAATTTATTAATTTTAACTGAATTGTTCTATTGTCAATAAGATCAGATCCACAAGGTTTAGGATGGATTTTATCATCTCGACTAATTATTGAAGGAGTTAAATGTTTAAATTATATTAATTTGTACTGACATCTGTTTTGTAAAATGTTTTATCAGAAACATCTAAGGAATCTCTATAAGTAACTTAGAACCAAAGAAACAAATCTATGAGAGAAGAAACCTATCCTGGGATGTCTAAAAGGAGATATTTTTAAAGGTATAAAAACCACATAGGACATCTGAGATCTGAAATGAAATTCGTGGACATTGGGAAAGAGCTACTTAAATGCAAAAAGACTTGATGTTCATATTGATTATTGTGTTGCTTTTACCTTTTGTTTTTAATCTATCTGTATATTAAGTTGTTTTTCTCTTTTCTTAATATTTTTGTGGACATTGTGTCAAGAAAATCATAATGGATCATAACTAAAAATTATGTCTAACAAAATTTTTTTCTTCTTCTTTGCTCATCACAGGCAATAGTCCTTCAGCCAAAAGAAGGAGAATAATGGAGGAATTGTTAAACATGAATAATTTTATAATGACTTTTGTGATATTTAACATTATGTAAAAGTAATGTATGCCTGAAAGTACACTGTTCCTGTCCAAAAAGATCAATGTGCCTTGAACAGTGCCCAGTTTTTACTATCTTATTGAAATTGCAATGTGGTACATTCCAAAAGATTGACAGTATATTTCTTATGCTGGACAGAAGTTTCCTGCATTACCTGATCACCTCTTTCCCTTTTCCTTGAAACACTATATAAGCTTGTGCCCTCCTTCACTCTTTTCAGAGGAGTGGGTGGGAGAGTCTAACCAATCTATCCAAACTTCAGTCTATCCAACCCCTCATGTGTGTGTTTTAAATGCTCTCAGTTGAAAGAAGCATCTTTGCTACAGAATTGGATGCCTGATTGTTTTATTAGATCAACATAAATGTTGGTTGTTTGGTTTAAAGATTGACATGGAAGAATACTAAAAATTCACAAATAAGATTTTTTGTGAAGATAAAACATCATAAATAACGAATATAATTGAATTTGACAATTTGAAAATACAGTAAAATCAACCTTCCTTAAGAATTTTTAACTAAATTTAATCCCATAATACCTGCCTTTAAACAATGAAAAATATAAATTATATTCAAATAGCCCTTCCTCTAAAATATTCAAAAATACACTTAAATTTTTTTCCTCCACAGGCCATATTTTTATAATTTCAGTTTGTCAATTTCTTCAAGTGATTTGTTGGGTTTTTGTAGCTACGTAGTTATAATAGTTTCAGATCTTTTATTTCAATGGTACAAGAAATCTGGGATGAGAAAAATCCTTCTCCCGAAGCAATTATAGTGCAATTTACTATTGACTTATTAAAATTCATAACTACCAAGACAGTGATAATAATGGGTCTTTATTGGGCCAAGAAAATTATAAAGGAAAAAAACAAACAAACAGCACTGGGTTTATAATATGTGAAGCCACTAGGATTTCTATTGAACTATGGAAACGGGATGCTAAATAGTCTTTTGAAAAGAGAGGCCAGAGTAGATAGATAATGGTTTCTGTTGAGTTTCTGGTTCTTCAGATTTGATTGTCCTCTTTCAAATCCAGTTTAAGGAAACTAGGCAAAACCAATTCATGGTTAATTAAAAATAATTATTTTCCTTTTTATTTATTTGTTTTATCACTATGAAAAGAAAGGAAGGAGATTATCTGAAAATGACATCATAATTACTATCTTAGAGAATTTGGGTGAGCACTTAAAGGTTAAATGAATGTCTCAGGGCCACATAATATATGTGACAAACAATATTTGAACCAAGGAAGGGCCTCTTGACCCTTGACAATTGGACACCCAAGAACACCACAATATAGAGGGTCTTTTTTCAATGAAATTTAAAAGTTTCAATATATAAAATTTTTACCATTTACATTTTAGTTCATGAGTCTCCTTCCCAACAGTGTTGAAGACCCTCATATTTCACTAATTTAAATATGCTTAATTACTTTCCATATTATTTCCAATAATGAATAATAAAATGAATTGGAAGATGCATATGATTCTAATTTTGCCAGACAAGATTGCTAATTATACTTCTTTTTAAAGTTGTGTCAAGGGTCCTAAATTGAAACTTGGCACTCACCAATGCACTAACTTTGTAAAATAAGGGCTTATTCTGTGGTTATATAATGATCAATTCATTGAAATGACAGAAGTAAAACTCTCATTCAACATGATTTCCTATATCTCTTTTACACAGAAAAATTAGAAATTTCAAACTCAGTTCCACTTGTACAACACGAAAATAATTCTCAATAAGTTAGACAAAACAACCCCAATTGCCTAGTCTTGTCCACTCTTTTGCCTTGGAACTAATATTTAGAGTTAATTATAAGGGAGAAATTAAGGAAATACAGAATTTTTTTGCCATATGTATAGATAAAGGAAGAATTTATTACCAAACAAAACATAAAGAACATAACCAAAAAAGAAATGCTTCTTCTTGTCTCCCCACGTTTTTTGTTTTGTTTTGTTTGGTTTGGTTTGGTTTTTCCTCCTCTCTAGGTTTTAGCCTCAGGGAAGATTAAGAAGTAAGGTTAATCCAATCAATACAGGATTAATTCCAACAACTGGACAGAAAAGAAGTCTTCAGAGGACAGAGAAAGTAACTACAAACCTGCATTGCCAGCTAGGGGAAGATGTATTTACATCTGCTTAAACTAGCAGACCAGAAAAGGAAAAACATTTGAGTAAGCAACAGAAAAATAGAAAAGAAATGACAACTGACACCTTCTTTCAAGGAAGTGAAAAGAAAGCAAATGAAATAGAAATAGAAGTAAAGGAAGTAGTTCCAGCAAACTGGACACAGGTTTTTGAAGATCTCAAAATTCAACTTCAGGAACCAAAAAGCAATAAAGAGAGGCTGAAGACAATTTCAAAAAGAAAATACATGAACTAAAACAAGAAAATAAAGTCTTCAAAGAAAGAATTGGCCAGCTTGAAAATAAGGCAAAGAAGGTAAAAGATGATCTACAAAGAAAATCAGACCATAAGGAGAAGGATGACCAAAAAGCCAGGGATGAAATTAAGTCTTTAAAAAACAGAACTCAATAACTAGAACCAAATGACTTCACAAGGAAGCAAGACTATATTAAATAAAATTAAAAAAAACTAAAATCAAAAGTAAAAGAACTAATGAATTAATGAATAAGACTAGAAGCTGTTATTTTGAAAAAAAAACAGATAAAATAGACAAAGTACTGGTAAATCTAATAAAAAAAGGAAAGAAGAAAACCAAATTAACCATATCAAAGGTGAAAAGGGAGACCTCACCTCTAATGAAGAGGAACTTAAGACAATCATTAAAAACTATTTTGCTCAATTATATGGCAATAAATATAGCAATCTAGGTGATATGGATGAATATTTATGAAAATATAAATTGCCTAGATTAAGAGCAGAAGAAATAGAATACTTAAATAATCCAATATCAAAAAAAGAAATTGAACAAGCCTTCAAAGAACTCCGTAAGAAAAAACCCCCAGAGCCTGATGGATTCACAAGTGAATTCTATCAAATGTTCAAAGAAAAATTAATCCCAATACTACACAAATTATTTGATATAATAATCAAAGAAGGAGTCCTACCAAATTCCTTTTATGACACAAATATGGTACTGATTCCAAATCAAGGTAGATCAAAAACAGAGAAAGAAAACTACAGACTCATGTCCTTAATGAACATAGATGCAAAAATCTTGAATAGTGGCAAAAAGACTCCAGTAAGTGAACAAGAGGGTTGTTCATTATGATCAGGTGGAATTTATATCAGGAATGTAAGGATAGTTCAACATCAGGAAAACCATCCACATAATTGACCATAACAACAAGCAAAACAAGAAAAACCACATAATGATCTCAATAGAGGCTGAAAAAGCCTTTGGCAAAATATAACACCCATTCCTACTGAAAACCCTGGAAAGTATAGGAATAGAAGGTTCTTTCATAAAAATAATAAACAGTATATATCTTAAACCATCAACAAGCATCATATGCAATGGGGATAAATTAAAAGCCTTTCCAATGAGATCAGTGTGAAACAAGCATGCCCATTATCACCTCTATTATTTAACTTTGTACTAGAAACCCTAGCAGTAGCAATTAGATAAGAAAAAGAAATTGTAGGTATTAAAATAGGCAATGAGGAGACTAAGCTATCACTCTTTGCAGATGATATGATGGTCTACTTAAAAAATCTTAGAGAATCAACTAAAAAGCTAGTAGAAATAATCAACTTTATCAAAGTTGCAGGATACAAAATAAATGCACATTAATCATCAGCATTTCTATATATTCCCAACACATCACAACAGGAAGAGGTAGAAAGAGAAACATCATTTAAAATAACCCTAGACAATACAAAATACTTAGGAATATATCTACCAAAACAAACACAGGAATTATACAAAAACAATTACCAAACACTTTCCAAACAATTAAAACTAGATCTAAACAATTGGAAAAATATTGAGTGCTCATGGGTAGGATGAGCTAACATAATAAAAATGATCATTCTACCCAAATTAATTTACTTATTTAGCACCATACCTATCAAACTACCAAAAAACTTTTTTACTGAATTAGGAAAAGTTATAACAAAGTTCATCTGGAATAACAAAAGATCAAGAATATCAAGGGAAATAATGAAAAAAAATGTGAAGGAAGGTGGCCTAGCAGTACCAGATATTAAACTGTACTATAAAGCAGTGATCATCAAAATGGTATGTTACTGGCTAAGAGACAGAAGGGAGGATCAGTGGAATAGACATGGAGTAAGTGACATCAGCAAGACAGTGTATGATAAACCCAAAGAGCCCAACTTTTGGGACAAAAATCCACTCTGACAAAAACTGCTGGGAAATTTTGAAAACAATATGGGAGAGATTAGGTTTAGATCAACATCTGGCAACCTATATAAAGATAAATTCAGAATGGGTGAATGACTTGAATATAAAGAGGGAAACTATAAATAAGATAAGTGAACACAGAATAATTTACTTGTCAGGTCTCTGGGAAAGGAAAGATTTTAAAACCAAGCAAGAGTTAGAGAAAATTACAAAATGTAAAATCAATTACTTTCATTATATCAAACTAAAAAGCTTTTGTACAAACAAAAATAATGTAGCCAAAATCAGAAGGGAAACAACAAATTGGGAAAAAATCTTTATAACAAAAAACTCTAACAGGGGTCTAATTACTCAAATATACAAGGAGTTAAAGCAATTTGTATAAAAAAATCAAGCCATTCCCCAATTGATAAATGGGCAAGAGACATAAATAGGTAATTTTCAGATAAAGAAATCAAAAGTATCAGTAAGCACATGTGAAAGTGTTCTAAAACTCTAATAATTAGAGAAATGCCAATAAAAACAACTCTTAGGTATAACCTCATACCTAGAAGATTGGCTAAAATGATAGCAGGGGAGAGTAATGAATGCTGGAGGGGATGTGGCAAAATTGGGACATTAATGCATCGCTGGTGGAGTTGTGAACTGATCCAACCATTCTGGCTGGCAATTTGGAACCATACTCAAAGGGCTATAAAAGAATGCCTGCCCTTTGATCCAGCCATACCATTGTTGGGTTTGTACCCCAAAGAGATCATAGATAAACAGACTTGTAGGAAAATATTTATAGCTGTGATTTTTGTGGTGGCAAAAAACTGGAAAATGAAGTTATGCCCTTCAATTGGGGAATGGCTGAACAAACTGTAATATATGCTGGTGATGGAATACTATTGTGCTCAAAGGAATAATAAACTGGAGGAATTCCATGTGACCTGGAAAGACCTCCAGGAATTGATGCAGAGCAAAAGGAACAGAGCCAGAAGAACATTGTACACAGAGACCAATACAGTGTGGTAAAATTGAATGTAATGGACTTCTGTACTAGCAGCAATGCAATGACACAGGACAATTCTGAGGGATTTATGGAAAAGAATGCTCCCCACATTCAAAGGAAGAACAGCAGGAGTGGAAACACAGAAGAAAAGCAACTGCTTGAACACATGGGTTGAGGTGGACATGGTTGGGGATGTAGTCTTGAAACTACCACACCAATGCAACTATCAACAATTTGGAAATAGGTCTTGACATGTTAAAACCAGTGGAAATATGCATCAGCCATGGGTGGGGGGGAACTCGGGGGATGAAGGAGAAAATAAGAGCATGAATTATGTAACCATGTTTACTTTTCTAAAAAATAAATATTTATAAATGTTTAAAAAAACACAATATGGTACTGGCTAAGAGACAGAAGGGAGGATCAGTGGAATAGACTTGGGGTAAGGGACATCAGCAAGACGTTGTATGATAAACCCAAAGAGCCCTACTTTTGGGACAAAATCCACTATTTGGGACAAAAATCCACTGGGAAATTTTGAAAACAATATGGGAGAGAATAGGTTTAGATNAAATCTCTAATAATTAGAGAAATGCAAATCAAAACAACTCTGAGGTATCACCTCACACCTAGCAGATTGGCTAAAATGATAGCAGGGGACAATAATGAATGCTGGAGGGGATGTGGCAAAACTGAGACATTAATGCATGCTGGTGGAGTTGTGAACTGATCCAAGCATTCTGGCTGGCAGTTTGGAACTATACTCAAAGGGCTATAAAAGAATGCCTGCCCTTTGATCCAGCCATACCATTGCTGGGTTTGTACCCCAAAGAGATCAAAGATAAATAGACTTGTGCAAAAATATTTATAGCCATGCTTTTTGTGGTGGCAAAAAACTGGAAAATGAGGTTATGTCCTTCAACTGGGGAATGGCTGAACAAATTGTGGTATATGCTGGTGATGGAATACTATTGTGCTCAAAGGGATAATAAACTGGAGGAATTCCATGTAAACTGGAAAGACCTCCAGGAATTGATGCAGAATGAAAGGAGCAGAGCCAGAAGAACATTGTACACAGAGACTGATACACTGTGGTACAATCCAATGTAATGGACTTCTCTACTAGCAGCAATGCAATGACCCAGGATAATTCGGAGGGATTTATGGAAAAGAACACTACCCACATTCAGAGGAAGAACTACAGGAGTGGAAATAGAAGAAAAACAACTGCTTGAACACATGGATTGAGGCAGACACAATTGGGGGTGTAGACTTGAAACTACCACACCAATGCAACTATCAACAATTTGGAAATAAGTCTTGATCAATGACACATATTAAAACCAGTGGAAATACACATCAGCCATGTAGGGGAGAGGGAAATTGGGGGGGGGTGAAGGGGAAAGTAAGAGCATGAATTATGTAACAATGTTAAAATTTCAAAAAATAAATATTAATAAATGTTTAAAAAAATAAAAAATATATATAGGTACACTAGATTTATAGGATTCTCCTCATCTACCAGTATAATAAACTGAACAATTCAAGTTTTCAAGATTTTTGTTTTTTTGATTGTTTGTTTTCAAGAACCTACTATTATTTGCTGTAGATACAAAAAAAGGGCAAAAGCAGTCCCTACTCTAGAGGAGGTAATAGTTTAATGGGGGGAACAGCATGCTAAGAGTTATGTACAAATAAGGACTATACAAGGTAAATTGTACACAATCTTGGACAGAAAGCATTAGCATTAAGCATATCCAAATAAGTCTTCTTCCTGATATTTTATTTGTGATTTGAAAGGATCTAAGTGGTAGAGGTGAGGAAGAAGGGAATCCTGGACATAGGAGATAACTAGTAAAAATGCCCAAACTTCTGAGACCTACAATCTTTTGCAATGGAGCCAGTGTCCCTGGATACTTAAGTATGAGACCTTGAAGGGAATGTTTAGAAGATTGGAAAAGTAAGAAGATATCACATTATAAAGTGTTTTTAAAGCTACATAGAAGCTTTTACATTTGATCTTGGAGATGATATTCACTATAGCTTATAGAAGAGAAGATTAGAATGATGAGACTTTTATTTTAGAAGATTACTTTAATAGTGAGCAGAGGATGGATAGCAGTGAAGAGAAATGAGAAGAGGAGAGCAAATAGAAAGCTAAAAAATAGTCTAGACATCGAGTGATGATGGCCTGCCAAAGGGTTATGACAGTATTAAAGAAAAAAGAGCTACATTCAAGACATGTAAAGATTGAATTAATAGAAACTGGTAAGAAATTAGATATGTAGGAGAGAAAGAGAGAATTCCAGGATTTCACTTTGGTTGTGACCATGAGTGAGTGGAAAATTGATAGTGCCCTTCATAATGATAAACAATTTAGGAAGAAAGGAAGAATTTGGGGAAAATATACTAAGCACAATTTGGGATATTTTGAATTTGATATGTCTGTGGATCATCCATTCTAAAATGTCCATTGCACTTAGAGATGAAAACTTGGATGGTAAGGGAGCTATAAGGACTGGATAAATATATCTGAGGTAAAAATGGAATCTGTTAGAGTTGTGAAGATTGTCTGAGTTAGTTGGAGGGAGAAGAGAAGAGGACACTTGATAGAGCTTGAAGGGCACTAACTGTTAGAGAACAAAGCTTCCAAAGAAGGAAATGAGTTTTTCTGATATGACCTGTTCTAAATGAAGCCATATTGGTTCTTTATTTATTTGAATTTTAAAAAGCAAGAGGCTTCAATGATTTTATTCAGAAAAGACTAATTTCCTTAAAAATAAGGATAAAATTATTATCTTTATAATGAATTAATTGAAACTCAGAACCTAAGCTTACATAATTTCACCTATATTGCTTTTAATATAAAATAAGCTGAACCTCATTCGATATTAGATTTTACATATTTTTTTATTAGAAAACAAAGCAATACAAACCAAAGATCCAATCTTGAACTACCATGAATAACATTTCACTGGAATCTACATTATAAATCGATACCATGATTACACAAGCATTTTCAAAGTGAAACATCTCATTGAGTACAGCTGTAATTTGAACATATGTGCTTGGGAATAAAACAGGTAAATTTGAAGACCCTTTTATAGTCCTAATTTAATCCCTTTATTTCTTTTCTTTACTTTCATCAAAAGGCAAATAACTTTCTTTGTTCCCTCCTTGTGTAACAATTTACAAAAGTTATAATTTCCCTACATATCTCCTTCCCCACTTTCTAACTCTTGATCACTGCTTAATTAAATTATACATTTTAAACTCCATTCATGTAATCTTACATGTGGAAAGGCTTTGAACTTCTGTAGGCACTGGCAGTGTTAGTAGGGAAAAAATCCACTAGCAAATCTTCTGCACTAAAAGTATAGACCCAAGTATCTGTTGGAATCTCCAGTGAAATGCCGAGAGAATGTAAGATCATATCTTATATGAGGCATCAAATTAATAAAAATTGCCCTTTCTGTTTAGACCTCCTTGAGGGAATGACCTCAAAGATGCCTCTAACAAACTTATAATATGTTTACAATTCTTAAACTTTAGATATCTCACCATTCTCAGTTTTTCCTACTATTTTGTAGTTAATTCCAAAAAAGTAATTTTGAATGATTTATCAAAAACACTGCAAAATCATATTTTTTTCATTTATGTCTTGTAATAAACCATAAGTAGCATATGTGAATCTCTTTTTTTGTGGTTCAGATTTTGGCTTCTTTCTGTAGAGGCCTCTCTCATACCTTCAATTTTTTTCTCATCTGATTTTCCTTAAGTTCTTGGTTTTAGCCACAAGGGAATTTCGTTCCTGTTTCTTGACATCCTGACTCCAGTTCTGAGGGATATCACTTAGGATGACCTCATTTTCTTCTGAGATATCTGCTTCCATCTTGATAGATGTTTCCACTCACACACTCTCTGACCCTGACATGTTTCCATGGTTAATTATCCAACCCAAAGATGTTATGGCTTCTTTGGGAATGAGGATGTTTTTTGGCTTCCCTTCCTTTTTTGACTCAGGCTTGCTGTTAAACCACACACCCAAAGGACTCATGTCCTTCTGATAGACTTCTTTTGGGGCTATGTGTCTCTTCTGCTTGAGAATCTCCTGGAGGAGGATCTCTGCCTATAGCCATGTTTTAATGCATCTCTGACATTTTCTAGCCACTATGCCATTTCTTCCACTTCTTCTGCTTCTCATACTGCTGCTTCCCAGCTGCTTCATTTTGTAGCTATTTCCTCTTCCTCTACATCTTTACAAATAAGGTGGATGTCAATATTTCTCTCTGTTCTTTTCCCTCCTACAACATTTTCTTCCTTTCAATATTGGCCAAGGTTAGAAAGTTTTTTCTTTTCTTTTTTTATTCTTTTAAAAACCATTCATTTCTATCTTAGAATAAATACTATATGTTGTTTCTAAGGCAGAAGAGGGGTAAAGGCTAGGCAATTGGGTTAAGTGGCTTGTCCACGGTCACACAGCTAGGAAGTATCTGAGGCCAAATTTGAACCCAGAATCTCCCATATAAAGACTTGTGTCTCTATCCACTGAATTATTGCAATGGTTCCATTTGTGCACTTTTCATTCTTCTCTAGAATATCTGATTTTATCTGCTTGACACCTGAGCATGCATGCTTTCCCAGTGAACCTGAGAAATTTTCTTATCAGCACCAAAACTGCAACATCAGTTGAGCATCTTCTATGCTGAGAAATCTGCTCATCTTATTTATTTTTCTTTATTTTCAAAGCCATTATCATGAACATAACAATAAATTGGTTTCTTAGTTTTCTTTTGTCTGTGTTTTCTACTTTTCTGATTTTTGAAATTTCTATTTAATTTTTCATGGTGTTTTTTTTTTGGTGGGGTTGTGGAATGATAGAGTTCTGCCTGGATGTTGGTATCATTTTCCCTGCTTCAGATTAAAACCATCAGCACCAGGTGGCCATATATAAAACCAGTTCCAGGTTGGCTAGAAATCACAGGAATTCTCCGTTGAGGTGGGGAGGTAATCAGGTAGAAGGAGAGGCAGTGGAATAGATGAAAGCAATGGTTGAGCAGATATAATTTAAAATGTTCAGTCCACAGAGTAATCAGACTCAACTCCTGGGGGTGTTAGCACAGTGGGGTAGTCTGGGAAGAGAACACCAAGCAAATGTGTTCATGAAACCAAGTGGGATATTTAAACCTTGAAACTGAAGAAAGAACCCATGCTGGTTCTCTGTGATCACCGCTTCCTTTTCCAGGTGTTTACTAATAAATACTTTGATCACATAATCTACAATTTTGTCAAGAACTGAAAACAAGTTCACTGGTCTATAGTATCCAGATGCCATTATCTTTCATTAAGAAAACATTTTCCTTTTCAATTTCTGAAGTACTTCTACAATTTTTACTCATAGTAGTTCAGCAACCATATTGGCAAGTTTACACATGAAGGATTCTTCAGCTAATTTAGATTTTGAGTCATTTAGAAATCACCAAAGTGATAAAAAATGATGGAATCATGATAGGAGTTTTAACAAGAAGAACTTTCTTCATAAGAAAGAGAAGAAGGAGGAGTAGGGAGAAGGAGAGGAAAAAAGAGAAAGAAGAAGGAAGAGAAAAAGGAGGAGAGGAAGGAAGAGGACAAGGAAAAGAAGATTCATGAATTTATAGTAGGACATTTTATTCTGGAAAAGAATTAGAAAACATAAAAAATCCATCCTTTATTGTTTTAATTTATTTTGAGTTGGATTACAAACCAAAGGAACTGGTATTGAATACAGACTGAAAAGAGATGACATTTGCATCTCAGCTCCCCAAAGTAATATATTCAGACTAAAATAACCTGAATATCATGCTTGAGCAAATGATACAAGAAAAAAAGTTCAACCTTTGAATACATTCCTTAAAATATTGATCAATTGAAATAATATATTTCTGCAAGTGAAAAATCACATGCTTTTAATTTCAAGGCAGGTATTGTGAAAATTTCTATCACAGACACCAAAATCTTGAAAATATTCAGGAGAATGATCTTATTTTATAAAGGAATGCTGATCAGAGGCAAAGTCAAAATGTCTGAGTAGAGGCAGGATCTCTGTGAAAATTCCCTCCAATCAACCTTAAAATAACACATGAAAATAAATACTAGAGTCACAGAAACAACAAAGAGATGAGGTGAGGTAATTTTCCTGCAGAATACAACTGTGAAGGAAGGCATACAAATGTATGCTTCACAAAGATGAGAAGGGAGTTCAATTCTCATTAATGACACACCAGGAAGCTCTGACACAAGTCAACAATAAAATCCTTCCCTTTCTTCACAGCTAGATGTTCTCAACCTAGGCCCAAGGGAATAGCAAAACCCCAATACCCTGCCTAAATCCACAACAGAGTACTCCCATACTTTCTACTCAAATTTCCAACCCTAAATAAAATGTTCCAGTGATACCTAAACCCAGGTACAATCCTACAGTGAGGCCCTGAGCCCCAAGACAAGATAGCCTATAGTATAATTGGCTGGTACAATTATGAGGTGAGTTCCTGAGCCTTGGAATAAAGCAGCAGTGAGTTCCCAAGCCCCAACACAAAGTAGCCCAAAATACAGAAATTGTGGCTGGCTGGCCAAATTGTAAGAATGCAGTTTGCAGGCCCAGAGCCCCAGCTGGAAACTCAAGTCTCATGTGGGAGATGGAGAGCTAGTAAATGGAACTCCAACTTCCCCTCGGTTTCGCAGTTTAGGACTATGGGAGTTGATTTAACTGAAATGATTGTGGACCAGTAATGGCTGATTATCTGACAAGCTTTCCAGGGCTGAACTTGATATTAAAAGAGAATAACTCCACAGGAAATTGATGACTTTAGCTGTTAGAGGTTTATCCCCTAAACAAGGCTGAGTAATTAGCTTCAAAGTTTATTCCTTTCTCTCAGGATCTCAACTGTCCCAGGGGCTGGCAAGATGGAGGATGGCTTTGGTAATATATGTATTGGGCTAAAATAGTTTATCTCAGGAGATCTCACACGAACTGTCTTAGTTAAAATAAGGATTTAATGAACTTGAAGGGAAAAGGTTCATAGGTAATAATAGGAAAAAAGGTAAAGCCAAATCTGTCTAAAGCTCTTTGTTGTTGACAGAATGACTTCTACCCTAATGTTATCTTGTTTCCCTCACTTCTTCACAAGCTAATCTAATTCCCTATATAAACTAAATACTAAAGAACAAAGGTTTAAAGATGATCTTGATTGGAGATATGAAGATATTGAAGTTCAGGTTGAAATTGCTGTTAGTTGATTTCAGCAGTAATAAAATCAGGATGAGTGTGACAGTCTTATAGATAATCAGTATGGGTAAAAGCTGAATTCAACCAATCTCTGATTAGAGTTATGCTCAGCTCAGAAAGCAGTAGTGATGATAATTACCCCACTTCCCTCATCCACCCAGCACCCGGTCCCAGGAAAGAGTGAAAGTCACTCAGTTTGGGATTCTGCTTATACATTCTTAAGTGCTCTTAATAGTCCCTTTCCTAGGATTCTATGGGGTGATTCACCCCACTTAAGATTCTTCCCCCTACAAGGATCAAAAGATCATGGAATAAATGAGTCTCTAAAAATTACAATTCAGCAAATAAAAGCTAATAACTTCATGAGACATCAAGAAACAATGAAACAAAATCAAAAGAAAGAAAAAATAGAAGTATAAAATAACTCATTGAAAAACATCTAACCTGGAAAATAAATCTAGGAGAGACAATTTAAGAATGATTGGATTACATGGAAGTCATGACAAAAAAAAAAGACTAGACATCATATTAGAAGAAATTATAAAAAAAACCTTCCCTGATATTCTTAAGCAAGAGTGTTAAATAGAAATTAAAAGAATCCACAGACACCTCATGTTATAAATCCCCAAATGACAACTCCCAGGAATTTGCCAAGTTCAAGAGTTCCCAGCCCAAGGAGAAAATACTGCAGATAGCAAGAAGGAAATAATAGAAATATCATGGAGCTGCAGTCAGTGTTACACAGGATCTGACAGCTTACACACTGAAGGGCCAGCAGTCTTGGAATGGGATATTCTAGGAGTCAAGGGAACCGGTTTTACAACCTGTGGTCATTCTATTTCCCTTGACTTCGCTTTTCATCCTCGTAATATTTCACACAATAAATCACTTCCCTGGTCATCATATTTCTATTCATGTTTCTCTCCCTAAGAGAAGGATTCCTTTTAAGGATATGGATTATAGTCATTCTTCAATTTATATCTCTATAACTTAACATAATATTTAATACATGGCAAAGGATTTTTAATTTTTTATTCATTTCTTCAAGTAGAGAATAACAAATTATTTATAAGAGCAAGTTAATATTCCAAATCACTCATAGAAATACTAATCAAAATAACCAAATTCATCTAATACCAGATAAATTGACAAAAAGTTGTTAAAAATGGAAATATTCTATGTTATAGTAGCTAAAGAAAGGCAAAAAATGAATGCATTAGTGATGAAGCTGAAACTATGAACACTCTTGGAAATATATTTGGAACTATGCCCCTCAAAGTGAACATAACATCCTTAATATTTTATTCCAAAATCACATCATTAAGTATACCATCCATATTAGGCATAACTCAAAGAGGCAATAATAAAACAAGAGAAGATGAAAAAAATAATTAACACCAAATATATGACAAATTATTCAATGCAATATTTCTGTAGTATAAAATTGGAAAAAAAGTTATGGGAGAGATTAGGTATAGATCAGCATCTTATATCTTACAGCAAAATAAATTCTGAATAGATAAATGACTTAAATATAAAGAAGGAAACTATAAGTAAATTAGGTGAACATAGAATAGTATACCTGTCAGATCTATGGGAAAGGAAACATTTTAAGACTAAGCAAGAGACAGAAAACATTACAAAATGTAAAATGAATAATTTCCATTATATTAAATTAAAAAGGTTTTGTACAAACAAAACCAATGCAACCAAAATTAGAAGGGAAGCAAGAAATAGTGAAAAAAATCTTTATAACAAAAACCTCTGACAAAGGTCTAATTTCTCAAATTTATAAGAAGCTAAATAAATTGTAGAAAAAAATCAAGCCATTCCCCAATTGACAAATGGGCAAGTGACATGAATAGGCAATTTTCAGATAAAGAAATCAAAACTATCAACAAGCACATGAAAAAGTGTTCTAAATCTCTTATAATTAGGGAAATGCAAATCAAAACAACTCTGAGGTATCACCTCACATCTAGAAGATTGGCTAAAATGACAGCAGAGGATAGTAATAAATGTTGGAGGGAATGTGGCAAAATTGGGTCACTAATATACTGCTGGTGGAGTTGTGAATTGGTCAAACCATTCTGGAGGACAATTTGGAATTAGGCCCAAAGGGCTTTAAAAGACTGCCTGCCCTTTGATCCAGCCATAACTCTGCTGGGTTTGTACCCCAAAGAGATAATAAGGAAAAAACTTGTACAAAAATATTTATAGCCATGTTCTTTGTGGCAAAATATTGGAAAATGAGGGAATGCCCTTCAATTGGGGAATGTCTGAAAAAATTGTGGTATCTTTTGGTGATGGAATACTATTATGCTAAAAGGAATAATGAACTGACGAATTCCATGTGAACTGGAACAACCTCCAAGAATGGATGAAGAGTGAAAGGAACAGAACCAAGAGAATATTTTAAACAGAGACTGATACACTGTTGCACAATTAAACGTAATGGTCTTCTCTACTAGCAGCAATGCAATGATCTAGGACAATTCTGAGGGATTTATGAGAAAGAATGCTATTCACATCCAGAGAAAGAAGTGTGGGAGGAGAAACACAGAAGAAAAACATTTGCTTGATCACATGGTTTGATGGGGACATGACTGGGGATATTGACTCTAAATGATCACTCATTTGCAAATATTAATAATATGGAAATAGGTGTTGATCAATGATACATGCGAAAACCAGTGCAATTGCTCATTGGCTATGCTAGTAGGGAGGGAGGAGGTGAGGGAAAGAACATGAATCATGTAACCATTGAAAATAGGCTAAATTAATTTTAAAAATATTTCTGTAGTATTGAAGAATTGGGAACAATTTAAAAGCTCACAAATTTTATAGAACCTGAAAATTGAGAATACTAAATTATTCAGAGTTCCCTAAGGAATGGTAAATATGATAGATTCTTAGAAGGAATATAGAAATTGGTTCCAAGTGAAATAAGAAAAAACAGGAAAACAAGATGCCATGGATACAAAAATTTAAACAGAAACAATTAAGCAAAGGAAAATGAGCATCATCAGTATAATAACTAGAAAAATCAAGCTTGATTTCAGAAAATAAATGAGAAAAATTATCCTCTTCCATAATTGCAGGAAGCCATGAGTGTGAAAATGTAATGTTAGTAATTTTTCCCTCTTTGTTTTAAAATCCTCTTTAGAAGAGTGAGGAAAAAACACTAGTTAGAGGAGAGATATTGGACACAAATGTGTCATAAACACAAAGGTACAAAAAAATGGGTGATCAGGATAGCTGATAGAAACCAAGTCTTCAATTGCTTAAACTGAGTTAACATTATGCTTCCAACACATATTAGCTCTATGGCCATGGGCTACACAATTTGTAAGGGAGCATAGACAACTTTAATAATAGAAACTACATATGAGTTATATATTTTCATTGTAATGTGTAATTTTCATACTAGAAATCCTCAAAATTAAGGAAATCTCATGTTCAAAAACCTCTTCATGCATCCTTAACCCTTCAAAAAAGACTAAAGAAAATGAACGATCTACTTATTTCAGTGGTGAAAAGGAGGTGAAACTTTGTTCTATTAAAGAAATATAAGGAATCATTAGGGAAAAATAGATAAGCTTGATCACATTGCAAAGAAAACTGAACAACAAAAACAACATAAGAAAGATAACAATGGAAATGTTTATTATTATATGAAAAATAATAATGATATATAAAATAGTGAGCAAAGCTTCAAATTTAGAAGATAACATTCCATCTACAGCAGATAAATGATCAAAGTATACATACAAGAAATATTTAAAAGTGAAAAGTAAAATAGGAAGGAATTAGTAAATGCTACCTGACTAATAATCAATTGTAAATATCCTCAACCTCATGTATGAGATTGACTCATGAGGACATTATGTCCCTGCTTTGAATCAAGTTAAATGACAATTTTTCTTAATATCAAAGCTAAATTTGTCTCTCCTAAATTGACACCTAGGATTCTTGGTTTTGCTTTATGAGACTAATCAGATCAAGATTAATTTCACTTCCACCTGACAAGTTTTCAGATGCTAAAACACTATCATTGTGACCTACTCAAGTATTCTCTATTGCTTTAGCCCTAAAGTAGTAGTTTTACCTAACTTCAGTTCCACTAAGTTGTTTCCAAGTGTACTGGAAGGTGTCTTTTATTAAATTCACCTCCTTATACAAGCTAGGTTTCACAGTGATTAAGAGTAGTGTAATTGAAGTAACATAAAAATAAGTTTAAATACTATTTTTGTTATGTAATAACTGTGTGAAATTGGGCATCATGAAGTTCCTCAGTCTAATACTTCTCATTTATAAAGTGGAGTAAAAAGAGCATCAAACACAGGATTATTCTAATGACCAAATGAGTACATCATTTTGCAAACTGAAATTACTATATAAATTATTATTAATTATTATTAGCATCATGATTATTCTTTCCTTATTCATAGAATTACTCTTTTTCAAAGATGGCCTCATATTGATTATATTGAACCACACAACGGTATAAAGGAAATTCAGTGAATCTACCACAATAAGAAAGAATTTGAGATAACTATCCATACCAAAAAAAAAAAAAAAAGCAAATTAAAGTTCATTGTTTTGTCCATTGCATTCAGCTTAGTATGTACAGACCATGTCAATATATACTGAGCTCATTTCCTCATGTTGAATAAAATTTTTTTCAACCAATCAGGATTTATTAAGCACCTACTATGTGTCAGGCATTTTTGCTAGTACTATTGAGGGTTAGATTTTGTCTCAGTAGTAGTGATGACAAGATTGAGTCAAAACAATAAAGAAAAATTTAATTTGAAATGTCAGTGAGAGAAAATGGAAAAGGAGATGAAGAAACAGATGCATCCAAACCCACCTGCACCCTCAAAGGGATCCACATATGATTCCATTCCATACATCCATATGGACACTTAAAAGAAAGAAATATTTTTTCATTAGGGAACCATTTGCTTTTGGGAGTAGTGTGACTCTCTTCCTTTGATACTTCTATGGATGAATGGGAACATATAAATTCAAAATTAAAACATAAACCTACTACCATTCCCAGGAGCTACTTGAGACCATTAAGAGGTGATTTTTTCCCCTAAATATTGAAGCATTCAGGTACAGATTTTGTCTTGCATTTTCTACTGGCTTAAATAAAATCTGCTATATAGTGAATATCATTTCAACTCAAGAGCTTTCTGGGGAACTGAAGAAAATTTCATAGGGAGGTAAAAGGAAAACTGATGTCCCAAGGAAAATCTTGAGTTGGATCATAGACCAGAGATCATTTTTTTTAAGAAAGACTCACAAGGAGAGACCACTATCATATTACAGATTGGATCATGGTTAATACAGGGATTATATATATATATATATATATATACATATATATATATGTGTATATATAGTTGGATCATAAATCTTTGATTTAGCAATAGAAAGAAAATGAAAAATACTCTAGTCTTCTCAATAACAACTGGAGAAACTGAGACCAAGAAAGGCTAAGTGACTTCCTGAAGTGTTACATAGTTAGTAAGACAGAGCTAGAATTTGAAATAATCACCTCTGGTAGCAAATCCAAAATACATGTTACTGCACACCACCACTTCTAGTGACCATGCACAAACTGGATTCATGTCAAAATAACCTGAATAGGAGGCAGCTGGGTGGTTCAGTGGATGGAGAGCCAGGCCTAGATTTTGTGTGGGAGGAGGGTTTACTGGGTTCAAATCTGACCTCAGACACTTCCTAGCTGTGTGACACTGGGCAAGTAACTTAACACCCATTGACTAGCCTTTACTGCTCGTCTGCCTTGGAAAACAGTATTGATTCTAAGAAAAAAGGTAAGGGTTTAAAAAAAAAACCTGAATAGCTTTGTAGGAAATTACAAAGTCATGGTGTGCCTCCTATGTATAAGTTGAAGGAAAAATCCTAGGGTAAATGAATGCAAATAAAAGTTTGTGGACAAGTTTTTCTAGAAGAAATAATAGTCATGGAAAAGTAGAAATTCTCGGTTATATGGCCATGTAGAAAGTAGCATTTACTAAAGGAATGCTAATGAGATCCTGGGCAAGTTGAGAATTAGTTCAGCTGTGAGGTTGTAACTAGAGATGACAGTGACTATTGAGAATTAGGATCAAGGCAGTGGAAGTAAGGAATTGGATAAAGGAAGCTATAATAACCATACAATGAAAAAAGAATGAAGGTGACACAGAGGTAGATACTCTGAATCTTCACTGGGAGCAGCATTTACCTTGCTACTACAGAAATTTTATTGTGTCTAGGGAGAGAAAATAAATAATATTTATCAGAACATAGGCCATTCCCTTCCTAACTTTGCTTCTATACGTTTGCTTTCAGGATTTTAATAATCCTGTCCTATTTTTAGGATTTTAATAATCCTGT
>NC_058130.1:257941739-257974295 GCF_016433145.1 Gracilinanus agilis
CACTCCTGCCTTCTTTTTCTCATTTGATGCCCAAAAGATTTTGCTCAAACCCTGAACCTTAAACTTGTGTATTTCCACCCCCCCCATATGTGTTTCTTGTAGACAACATATGGTAGGATTTTGGTTTCTAATCCGCTCTGCTATTTGCTTCTGTTTTATGAGCGAGTTCATCCCATTCACATTCAGAGTTATAATCATCAGTTGTACATTTGCTGACATTTTCAAATCCTCCCCCATTCCTACCCCTTCTCCTTAAGCTATTTCCTTTAAAACCAGTGGTTTGCTATTAAGACCCTATCCCTTATCCCCTCCCTTGATTGACTTCCCTTTTTACCCCCTCTCTTATTTCCCTCCCCCCTTTTGGTTTTAAAGGCCTTATGAATTCACTCCCCCTTCTCCCCTCCCTTTTTTTTGTCCTCCCCACTCCCCTGCTCCCCTTGGTTTATCCCTTCTAACTTTCTCAGAAGGGTTAGATAAGAGTTTTATTTCCCAATGGATAGTATAGCTACTCTTCCCTCTCTGGGTTGATTACACTGAGAGTAAGGTTTGATTATTACCTCTTTATGCTCTCTTCCTCTCCTTCTTATAATAGTATTTGTCCCCTCTCCCTCCCATGCCCTCTTTGTGTGTAATAGAATATTCTATTTTCTTATTCACTCAAGTTTCTCTTGGTGTCCCCTGCTATTTACCCCATCTTTCCCCTCCCCCATGCCATCTTAGATTATTTAGTGTTCCACCCTCACCCTGTGAATTATTCTTCTGATTACTATAATAGTGAATATTATAATGGTGAATAGAGTTTACTACAGAGAATTATACATAACATTTCTCTACATAGGAATACATATAATTAGATCTCACTGAGGCCCTTAAAAAGGCAAATTTAAAAATTATAAGCTTTCTTTCTTTCCCCTCTGTATCTTATTTACCTTTTCAGGTTTCTCTCGGTTTTTGTGGTTCGATATCAAACTTTCCATTTAGCCCTGGTCTTTTCTGTGCAAATACCTGGAATTCTTTTGAATGCCCATACTTTCCCCTGGAAATATATAGTCAATTTTGATGGGTAGTTGATCCGTGGTTGCAGGCCCAGCTCTCTTGCCTTTCTGAATATTGTATTCCAAGCCTTACGGTCTTTTAGTGTGGAGGCTGCCAGATCCTGTGTGATCCTGATTGGAGCTCCTTGATATTTGAATTGTCTCTTTCTGGCTTCTTGTAAGATTTTTTCTTTTGCTTGAAAGCTTTTGAATTTGGCAATAATATTTCTTCCCGTATTTTTCTCTGGATTGAATGTAGTGGGTGTTCTATGAATCCTTTCTATGTCTATATTGCCCTCTTGTTTTAGGACTTCAGGGCAATTTTGCTTTATAATTTCTTTTAGTACGGAGTCCAGGTTTCTATTAATTTCTGGTTTTTCTGGAAGACCAATTATTCTCAAATTGTCTCTTCTAGACCGGTTTTCTTGGTCTGTCACTCTCTCATTGAGATATTTCATGTTTCCTTCTATTTTTTCAGTCTTTTGACTTTGTTTTATTTGTTCTTGTGTCTTGAGAGATCATTAGCTTCTACTTGCTCAATTCTAGCCTTTAGGGATTGATTTTCGGCTATAATCTTTCAGTTTTCGGCCATAATCTTCTGGTTTTTGGCCATAATCTTCTCGTTTTCGGCCATAATCTTCTCGTTTTCGGCCATAATCTTTTGGTATTCCTTTTCAATCTGGTCATCTCTGGTGTTCAATTGCAAGATTCTACCTTTTAAACAGTTATTTTTTTGCCAGATCTCTTCCATTTTCCTCAAAATCTCAGTTTTGAACTCTTCCATAGCTTGTGAGGAGTTTTCCTTATTTGAGGAGGTTCCGGATGCTTGTTTGTTCTCCTCCTCTGTTTGCTGGGTTGTCTGGATTTTCTCTGTGTAAAAGCTGTCGAGTGTTAAAGACTTCTTTTTCTTGTTGTTATTCTTTCTCTTCTGAACTTCCTGAGACTGAGTAGCCATCATTAGCCCAGCAGCTTCTCAGATTTATCCTTGCGCTCAGTGTCTGTCCGCGATCTATTGGCTCCTGAGGTCTGAGTTCTGGTTTTTTCCAAGGTCAAGCCCCCTGGTGGACCCCCTTTGCTTGATCCTCTGCAGGAGGTTTCTTTACAAGTCTCAGGGCGCTGCTTCCACAGTCGTATACCCGTCCACACTGGTTCCCCACTTAGGCTTTAGTTCCTGGCTGTGTCTGCCACCACCCTCGCCTCTGCAGTGCCTGCGCTCTGCTCAGCCTGCGCTCTGCACCCTGCGTCCTGCTCCCGCGCTCAGATTTCGCCTGCGTTTTTTGGCTTAATGGGGTCTTAAGTCTTGCTGCTCTCAGGAACAGGCCCTGGAGCTGCCAATGACTCGATGGGTGCCCCAAACTTGCTCTATTTCTTTTTAGCTGGCTTTGGAGCTATAGATGAGTGTGGAGGGGTTGGGGGTGGGGTGGTTGCTCAGCCCGCGATTTCGTGAGGGCTGTTTCACCCCTTTATAGCATAGAAATGCCTCAATTCCACGCACCTTCCACGCTGTGCCCTGTTGTGGGGGTTCCTCCCTCCGTCTGGACTTGTTTTTATGTCCCCTTGAGGAGTTTTGTGTGTTTCGGTCAGGAGAGGTTAAGAGCTGCTTCTTACTCTGCCGCCATCTTAACCCGGAAACTATCTTGGAACATTTTAAAAGATAGCATATTTTAAAAAGTACTATTGGTCACCTCCACTGGGATGTGAAGAGAAAGCGGATCCCTGACCCTTTTAAATAAGACCGTAGATGATAGAATTAATCAGTATTTAGCCAAAGTATGTTATTAATCTGGGATAGTGATTGATTGGTGATTAATAGGATTATAGTAACTTTTTTCTAAGGTTATTAAGCAAAACTAAGGCATTATTAAGCTAAAGTAAAACAATATATTTAGCTATTTTTCTTTTTTTACTGTAACTTTTTTAAGCCAGCATTCTGCAATACAATGTGCCCCGGAAGGCCTGTGCCTTCTATGCAGAAGATCTATAGTTTGTGCCATCTAAGTGGAAAGCTATACCACATATGGCACATAGATATTTGGACCAGAAAGATATCTATACCAGAAAGATGGCTTGAGTAATTCTTGAGAGACAACCAGTTTTCTGAGAAATTAGGTATGTAAGAAGGAGAGACTCTCATTAAACTGTCTTAGGTTGGAGGAAGCCTAATGACCCAGCTTTGCTCAGATACCTATCTCTCTCAATAAATCTATTATTGACTTGAAGCTTTGCCTCTGTTTTCTTTAAGCCTGTCCAAAAAATATTCATCACAGATGGAAATATTTTTGTTTCAGTGGTATTCCAGCCTGTATTATTACACTCCACACTCTTCTGCTAGACCTATATATTTACCTCCTAAAACAATAAAAATAGGGGGCATCTGGGTGGCTCAGTGGTCTGAGAGCCAGGCCCAGAGATGGGATGTTCTGGGTTTAAATCTGACCTCAGACACTTCCTAGCTCTGCAACTCTGGGCAAGTCACTTAACCTCCATTGCCTAGTTCTTACTGCTCATCTGCCTTGGAAAACAGTATTGATTCTAAGACAGAAGGTAAGGGTTTTTTAAAACAAAAATAGAATTATTCAGATTCTTGGGAATTAGTACATGACAAAACTGTACCCCATCAATGCAGGCTTCTCTCAATGTACCTCAGGTGTCTTTTGTTTTTGCCTGGGCCTAAGGACATAGATCAAACCTTTCACTGAGAAAATCCAAGGTCATCAGTGATGTTAACTGTGCATGCAAAACATGTAAAAAAATAGCAAAGGGGTCTACCATGTTTATTTGTGGTTCTTACAAAAGCCATTAATGATTAATGTGAAGTTTCATGTGGTATTACCTTCACACCAAAAATGGTCTTCTTATCCAGGCCTCACTCTTACCCAAGCAATATTCTACTCAGTAGTAGTCTTCCTGTTATCTGTTCTTTAAATATCTTACTTTCTTGGTGCCTTTGGTTCCACTGACTGAGAACTAGCTAGACAACCATCAACTCAAAAGGATCATTACTTAAAAAGATGATTTGAAAGTATCATTTGTGCTCACCCTGGGCATAGGAATTGTGAGTTATATTTATGTTGTGTATCATGATTTGAGTGAAGGTTATTTTTCTTTGTAATAAAGCATATTTTCTTTGGAAATTGTTTTCAAGTTAAATTTTTAAGATTTATAAATATTTAGAAGACTTTATAAAGCTTTGTTTTCTGGTTCTTTTGAGGGGAGGAAAAAGATGGAATAGAAAATGTCATGAAATTAAATCACAATTAAAACAGATGAAGGACAAGAATTGTCTTTTCCAATGTTCTGACAATATGTTTAATCTCTAGAATTATTACAAGATAATAAGAGAAATAGTCAAAGGAGAAATGGAGAGGAGGAGAAAGGGAACTTTTCAAATGTAGTAGATTTTATTAGAAGTTTTCTGTCGCTGGTAAAACCATATAGATCTGAGAGAAGACTAATCCTTGATTGGCAAGGTAAAGATAAAAAAAATAGATAATTCCAAATCATACCAATCAGAAGGATTCTATTATTTTGTTGGAAAATAATCATACTTGTAGTTCTTGCTTAACTATGTAGATTTAAGTGGAGGAGGAAGAAAGAGGAGGAATTTATATTATCTCTTTTTCTACCTTGGTGAGCTGCCATGACGCTTTTTATAAAATTTATCAATTTATTGTTTTTATTTCACCTTATTTTCCAAATAAATGTTACTGGACTCACTCAATAAAGTATTTCTTGTGACCAATTTTTTAAAAGGAGGGGAAAAAAGCAACTCAGTCAGATATTATATGCAATGTTTCATAACCATAATTTTACACATCAGTAAAGAAGACAGGGATATTGGTTTTCTGAACCCTCCTCTGGGGCCAAGCTTAAATTTTATAATTATAAGGTGTTGAATTATTTTTTTTATCTTTCCACTTACAGTGCTGTAACTAATGTTTATTGTTTTTCTAGATTTGCTTATTCTGCCTCAGTTCTTATAAATGTTCCCATTCCTTTATTTTCAAAACACAAAAATCTGCCTACCTTATAGGACTATCCCAGTTTTCCCTGTTCTCTTTTGTAACAAATCTGGCATCCAGTAAGTGTCTTAGAGCTTCATGCTCCATTTCTCAGTTGTCTTTGGTTGAATGGTCAGGGTATTACAAACAATACATCCAGCATATTGAGTGTTTCCCTTAACATCATTTCCCTCAAGTACTGATGGATGTGCATGGCAACAATGTGACCTGTAGGTGGGCATAGGGGACTTTTTGGCATCATAAAATACACATTCTCTGAAAAAGAAGGATGTTTTGTAAATACTCCACTGCCTCTGAAAGGAAAGAGCATGCCACCAGAGCAAGGTTTAGCCTTATTTTCATGAAGTTTGGAGAGTTTTTAGAGAAAGAATAAAAAAGTAAAAACACATTCAGAATTGAACCTTTTCTAGGAATCCAAAAGTCATTAGATTTTCAGACTAGTATAAGTATATTAGTAACAGGTAAACTTAAATTATATAGTAGATCATTGCAAATAAAATCAGTCCATATACTTTAGTAGCATGAACTGGCCACCACCTGTGGGCATGGATAAATTATGCTTAATAGTTAAAGGAAAATAAAAGCTCTGTTAACTGACTGGGGGCAGGAGAATGAAACAAATGCTATATTAACATGTTGCATACAGTAATTCAGATGTCCTTTCCATCGTCTTTTTGCACTACAGACAGAGAAAAACATTTGAGTGACTGTTGATCTCCAGAGAATAAGAAAATGTTCGTTAGCTTCCATTTTAAGAAATAGCATTTTCTCTTCTGTGAAATTATTTATTCTGTATGTGAATACCATAATAGGTTACCTTCTAAAAATCCAAGCACACGTAACTATTTCTTTCTTCATATATTTGACTTTCATTGTTAGCTATAAGTGATTTTTGGAGAAATACCTAACAAAGACAAAAACATGAATATCATCATCAATATTTGGGAATTAATCTTCTGATTTCCCCTTGCCTTAGTGAACTCCTAGGTGAATAAACTTACTCTACTAATCAATGTGGCTTGGCATCTTCACTGAAACTTAGAATCTTAAGATACTTAGAGAATTGAAAGGTTAACTCATTTGCTCAGGGTAATATGGCCTATATGTGTCAGGGGTAGGATTTGAATCCAGATGTTCTTGATTTCAAGAATATTTTTATCTGGTATAATTTATCTGTTATCAATACATCCTATCTCTCTTTTTTTTTCCATTGTCCATGAAATGGGTTCACTGGAATATCCAAAGAAACAAGGGGAGTTAGGGACTTTGGTTCCTGAAAATGAAAAGTTGTTGGAAATTAGATTTTTATATTTGTTTAAATATATTCTAGAATTCGTGCCTGGGTCAACCACAGAAGACACTAAGAGTTTCCCAGTTCCTTACAGGTTAAATTGTTTATATATTTTTTCATATTTTTTTATTATCCACTACTCATGGAGTAGTGTATAGAGTAGTGAACTGGAAGCCAGAAAGATCTGGAACCAACTCTTTGACAGTCCCTAGGTAGGAGACAAGAGGCAAGTAATTTATTAAAATATAATTTATAGAATATTGAAATCTACATTGGTGTGGAATTCAGACACTAGTGAAAACATGGGGCCGTGGCTTTTAGTTTTCCATTAAAGTTGTAAGGTTTTTGATATGGACAGTGATGGTCTAGAATGAGTGATAATTTGACATCATATAGATTTGTCCAACTACCTCTGTGAAATAGCCCTTAGTATCTGTTAAAATTTATTTGTAGCAATGCTTCTAATATATATTTATCTTCAGATTTCTTTTTAGGAAAAAAAAGTGTTGCCTTTTGAATTCATGGCAGAGCAATTTCTACTCAAACTTACACCACTCTCACCACAATCAGACCTTTTCTTAAAGCAAGGAAAAAACCAAAACTATCACAAACAATAATGTATACCCAAAATTTGACATCTATAGTACATCCTTCTCAAGAGAAAAAAAAGTTTGCTTCTTTTTCAATTGTAATGCATGAGGATTTCTCATTACAATAGTCTTTAAAGGGCAATTTAAAAGGAGTAATGATATAGTAAATTCAGTGTCAAAAATCAAAGATTCAAGTCATGACCCACACTTTAGAGATAGCTTTCAGAATTGGAAGCGATTACAGATTTTATTTTAGAGAACCTCATTTCTGAGCAATAATTCTCCTAAAAATAATCAAAAGAGAACTATCCAATATTTGCTTGAACACTTCTCACTAGCGCAAATTTACTATTCATTTGTGTAACCTATTCCACATTTGATTAGACATTTAGAAAATGTTGTTAGAAAGTTTTTCTCTCTGTCAAATATAAATTTACTTCTTTATGGTTTCATAGGTTCATAGATCTAAAGCTGAAAGTTATCTCTGAGGAAATCTAGTCCATTTGACTTATTTTACTTAGTATGGAAATAAGTTTCAAGGAGCATGTGTCCATGTGTTTTTATAGCATGTATATATTTTCAAGGGGAAGGGTCCAAGGATAAGCACTCAATGAATTTAAGCAGTTCCTCTGGAAGGGCAAATTGAACCTGGAATCCAAATCCTCAGTTCCTTGTGATGTCATATCTTAAGAAAATGTCTGGAAAAAAGTCTTTGAATTTAATATGACAGCAAACAAATCACATAAGTCAGTGGTCTGCAGACAGACCCAGCATAGTCTGAGACCCTGAGCAATAAAATGTATCAGATCTTCAAAGACCAAAAAGAGGAACTTACAGACTTTTTTATTGAAAAGGTCCTGTTTTTAGAACTGATACCTCATGTACTATTCTTTTGAGGGGGCTCAAGGAAGGGGAATCTGGATGATGATGGTAATATGTCTATGTCCTCAGTGGAAAATGTGCCAACTATCTGTGGTCACATTAGTCTCTGTAACCTTTTGCATAGCAAGTTTTTATATTAGGTAAATCAATTATAAAAGCAGGAAGAGGACTTCTATATGTCCATATGATTACATGGATCTATATGATTATAAATGTATATGTTACTATTGCTACAGATTACATATTACAAATGACATACTCAGTTATTCAATCAATTTAAAACTGGGACTATCTCTTACAATTAAAGAGTTATAACTTAACTATATAGTTTAACCAATAATGATTACTATAATAATAACTATATAATCAGTCTTATCCACAGCTATACCTTTAGGACCTTGATACTTTCTATGTATCTTATGGCTGAATCCACTACATGTATCTGATATGGGGGTACAGGCTTCCCTTAGACACCCAAAACCCCAGAAGTGTTCTAGGTCAAAGGGGTCATGAGAAATTCCTTTTTAGAAGCATCCACCCTCCCCTTTGAACTTTCCCCTAGATCTTCAATTAACATAGATGTGCACTTCTTGGTTCCACTCTGATTAGCATTGGGTGAGTACCTAATCTAATCATCCTTTGAATTCCACAGATCATTCCTTATACCCCCAACCTCAATGAATTACCTCATTTTTGATGCATCTCAACCCCCTTTTCTTATCCTGTAACCCCTGCTGACAAAAGGGTATAAAATCTCCATACCCTTGCACATTGTCTTCTGGCCTTTCAACATGATTTCCAAATTAATAAATTTATTCTTTTAATTTTTAAGCTATGTTTTGTAGCTTGCATTCTAGCATAGAGCAAACTGTCCAGAATCTGAGGTTTTGACTCAAAGATTTCCCACAACATGTCTTTCCCCTAAGTGTGAGGTATGCAGAGCAGTCATTTTTTACTATTAATGTCCCTAATACATAATATTTCTTGGTACAAAATGATGATTTAATTAATGCTTTTTTATTCACTCTTTAATTATCTCACTGCAACGCAGAAAAAGAAGTAAAATTAATACTCCGAATGTGGGCAGAATAGAGTGAAGCAAAAGAACAGCTATTGTTGACTAAGTGCCTAGAATTATAATAAGCACTTGGAAAATAAAAACGAAAGCAAAGACAGTTGTTTTCAAGAAGGTTATATTCTAATGGGAAAGACAACATGTCCCTATTTTTATACAGAGAAAATATAGTGTATATGGAAGGTAGATTTAAAGGAGATGGCCTTATCAGCCTGGGTTGTTCAGAAATGCATCCTTTTGGAGGCAGCACTTGAGCTGAATCTTTAAGGAAATCAAAGCTTTTAAGAAGAAGAGGTAAAGAAATGTTATGAGGTTACAACCAGGTGTTGTGGGGTACACTGGTGAACCCCTGGGTTCGGGAAGGATACCTTTTACAACAATGCAAGACTCTGAAACTTAGCTTAAAAGTAAAAAGAAAGATTTCTTAGTGAGACAGGATTAATGGCCAGCAAGATGGTATGAGTGGAACAACCCTGGGGGTTGCTCCCAGAATGCCTCAGTTCAGGGGTTTTTATACCCTTTACAACAGTGAGTACTTGAGATTATGTCATGGTGTGGAAGTGACTCTAAGCACTCAGGTATTTGGTGGGGTGTGGGGTATGCCTGAGACCCTAGTGGTTTAGGGAACAGATGGATGCCTGAGATACAGCCCCATGGTATCTAGGTGTAGCCTGGAGGTGTATCTCTTTGTCCATCTCAGCAGAAAGGATGATCCAAGCATGATAGTAATCTCCTGGTCTTATAGTAGCTATCAGATGTTCTTGGGTGGAGTCACAAGGACAGAAGGGAGAAAAGGAATTTCCCTGTTTACAGTTTGCTAATGTCCATGGCATCTCCCTTCCATGCCCATGCCAGAAAGAAGACATTTTAAACTGTGGGAAAGATAATATAAAGGCAAAGACATAAAAGATGTAGTATTTTGTAGAAAAAATATCAAGTCAGTAAGTATGGTTAGATAGTAGAGTGTGTGGAGGGAATTAATATATTAAAAGATCATAAATGCAGTATAAGTTGCAGGGTAAATTCTCAGTTAAGGTAAACACAGAAAGCCCAGGTTTCTGCATTGAATCAATCAATCAAATGTATACGCTAAAGGAACATATATTTGGGAGAAATTAAAAGGAAAAGGGAGGAGAAGTGTACAAGCATTTATTAAGCACCTACTATATGCCAGGCATTATCCTAAGCATTTTGTGAATATTGTCTCCTTTAACCTTCTTAAAATATTTTTTGAGTTTATTTTCTTTTTTTTCCAGACTAAATGTTGATACAACTTTTAATATTAATTTTCTGACATTTGGTAATCCATGTTCTCAACCTTCCTCCCTCTTAATAAGTCCTTTACTCCATAAGAAGGCAAATAATATGATATAAGTTGTATATATATATATTATCTTATAATACATATTTCCAGGTCTGCCATGTTGTGAAATAAGACATATATTGCTTAAACAAGAGAAAATTTTCAAAAAGAAAATAAAATGAAGAATGTTATGTTTCAAGCTGCATTCTGACTCCATCTGTTCCTTCTATGGTGGTGGAGAGATATCCTTTTGCATCATGGGTCCTTGGAACTGTCCTGCATCCTTGCCTTGTTGATAATAGTTAAGTCATTCATAGTTGATCATCATATATTTTTGTTGTTACTGTGTACAAGATTCTTCTGGTTCTGCTCATTTCACTTCATATAATTCTTTCCACATTTATCCATGTATGTATGTATGTATTCCTTTCAGGGTAGATTCTCATGGGAACAGGGAGCAAGTACAAGCTTTGGGGTCTCCAACTTACAAGATGGTCCTAAAACTTGGAGTTCATCAGATCTTACTAGGCTACAAGTTTGGGATTTCTAGATTCCATGTTGACAATGGGTTTGATCATTGGATGAATATAGGTGATGGCACTTAGGAAATATTGTGTCATTGCCTGAAAAAAGGCAGATATAACACCAAATATACTATACTTTAGCAAGATAATTCAGAATTTTGTATTTTAGCAGCAGGGTTTTCAATTGATAGAACAACTTCAGACAAGACCTGAGAGGGATATGTTTGGAAGGTAGGGAGGAAAGAGCAGAGGATAGATTTTCTCTCTCTCCATGCCTTTAGGGAAACATGAACATTTGAGAAATCCATCAAAGCCATCACAGTTCCTATAGACAAGCAGGAGTCATCAGCAGTGTGTCCTCTGGAGCATCAGTTTCCAAAAGCAGCATCTGCATTGGGACCTGAGAGACACAACAAGGACAAACTAGATAGAGTGGTGGAAAACAGCTTCAGGACCATATAAGAATACATTTTCAAAGCCTCTTAGAGAATTTAACCAAAGGGGAACATCCACAAAGGGAGATCCAAAAAGGAAGAAACTGACTCCCAGTAACCAGGAGATATGAATTAACCCTCTTTACCATGTGTGTTTTCTGAATTTTAGCACAACCCTCCAAGGAGCTCATGTATGTAAAGGTAGAGGGTACTCCTGGATTGGAAGGATATTTAAGGAGAGTATCAGTGCATTCCAAAAGTTAATTAACTCCAATAGATAATCATTAGATGGTACAATGAAAATGTACTTTTAAGCCACAGAAATAAAAACTTCATTCTCATGAAGAATATGCCAAGGAACACAAGGAAAGAAATAGAGTAGCTTCCTTCTGAGGTTCTGACACAATTTGGACAAGTATCCCTAGAATTGGTGTTCTAATAAATAGGAAGGAACTTGTTTCAATTGGCAGAGGAGATTGTACTTTTTCCTAGAAGCAAGTAGGTAACCACTGGAGTTTATTGAATATAGAGATAACAAAATTATTTTTATTAATCTCATTCCTAAATCTCCCAGAGGCTGAAACAAATAACTCGATTGATTGAACTGATATGAATTGGTCTTGCATAGTTCCCAGAAACTGGAGCATTGAATTTGAAAGAGGACTCTTAAATCTGAAGAACTAGAGATCCACTCCCAGACATTCTAGCCACTATAAGGCTGAAATATTTGAATTGACTATGAATGTAGTTTACTTCTTTCCCAAAAACTGAGTTTAAAGAAAACAATGAATCCTTAAGTACCTGCAATCACATCTTGAACTGTGGCTTATAGCTCTTTCCCAAGAATTTTTGAATTCACCATTCCCTCTTCTCTCTCAAAATTATTTAAGTACTTCATGTTGTTCTTTAGTTCAGGGGAAATTCACATTAATTATATTACTGTATATCTTTCCTGAGCCTGTAGTTGTTCCAGGGCAATGGTCCTGTGTAGTATATTTAATATAGTCTCCCTTGCCCTGATTAAAGATCTTTTAGTAAATAATGACTGACAGTTCTAATTATTTTTCAAGTTGATAGGAGTGACATAATCACACAAACACTAGGGTATTCACTTTGGCAATGGTGCGGAGGATCATTTGGAATATGGAGAAAAGAGGTAGGGAGTGCAAGTCTATTGTGGTTGAGTTGAGAAGTGATTAAGGCTTAAACTATGGTGTTTTGTGAGTGAGAAAAGGGAATTCATAAGAGACCTGGTAAAGAAAGATATTACAGGATCAGATAATTCAATGAATATATGGGGTGACTGAGAAGGAAAAGTATAACATGAGGTTACAAAACTCTGTGCCTAGTAGGCACCCTCAGTATTAATAAAGTCTCTTGAGAATTCATGTTTGAAGAAACATATAATGAATTCTATTTTGGAAATGTAGAGGTAGAGATTGATATGGAATATATAATATGAAATATTAAACAAATAGTTGATAATGAAAAATCAGGGCACTTAGTAGAGAGAAAGCCCTGAATGATTATATAAGATATGTGTGAGTTGTCTAAAATATATAAGGAT
Source organism: Gracilinanus agilis (assembly GCF_016433145.1). Classification (NCBI taxonomy): domain Eukaryota; kingdom Metazoa; phylum Chordata; class Mammalia; order Didelphimorphia; family Didelphidae; genus Gracilinanus; species Gracilinanus agilis. The sequence continues at coordinate 257,954,462 of NC_058130.1, forward strand.
ATAAGTAGCTATGATCTAATCTTTATACTCATTTTTCAGAGAGAATGTTTTGCAGCCCTGTAACTGCTTTTAGGGGCCTGCAAGCCCCAGGAAGAACTAATCCTAGACAATTAGTTTTCCAGTCTCTAAGGGGAGTAATGGGTTAGGATTTATTACAATTAAAATTATCTCAAGAGGCTGATTTTTGGATAATGATAAAAGTTCATTAATTGTATCAGGTTTATTGGTTAGGCCAGCACCATAATGGATAAAAAGATATAGGCCTCCATGGCTCTCTCAGGATTAGCATTGACCTGAACTGAGTGGCAGCTTAATAAATAGATTTTTAGGAGCTCATAATTCAGCCCATTTCTTGACCATCCCAAGACATCTTTAATTGGTGACAGCTAATTAAAAGGTGGCCCACCAGGCAAAGTGAGGTAGCTCAGTGAATTGAAAGCCAAGCCTAGAGATGGGAGGTCCTGGGTTCAAATTTGACCTCAGAAACTTCCTAGCTGTGTAGTTCTGGGCAAGTACTTAACCTTCATTCTCTATCCCTTACAGTCTTTGGTCCTTGAACCAATACTTAGAACTGATTCCAAGATGGAAAGTTAGGGTTAAAAAAGAAAAAAAAAAGATGTGGTCCATCAAACCTTCAGCCCTTACTTAAACTGACAGGGGAAGGTTTGCAGGTATTCTGGAGAAGTATCATTGCAGAACTGTCCTGTTAGTCTGTTAAGCGACCACCTTCCTAAGGACAAACACAGCAGACTGGATGGCAGTGATGGTGAACCTTTTAGTGATGAGTGCCCAAATTGCAACCTTCAAACCCCTCACCTTACCCAAGACAGAGGAGGGAGGAAGATTTCCCATTGGGCTACTGGGCAGATGTGGGAGTGATGAGAGAAATGTCCTCAGGCACCCCTAGAGATGGGGAGGGGAATAACCCCCTCTAGCACACATGTCATTGTTTCACCAATATGGCTGTATGGTATCTCTGAACCAGATTCAAAATACAGGAATACACAGAAATTCTTCTTAATTTATAGAAAAATAAGTTCTCATAGATTATATCTATGTCCCACTCCACAGATATCTCTGGTGCAGTGATATGAGATTAGGTTCAGAAAGAAAACTACTTCTCTGATCATTCTTAGGGTAGAGAGTAGCTATTAGCTTTCACTCAACAGTTTAGTCTTTCCACAATAAATACTAATTATAGGAAAGATAGTTCTCAGAAATAAAAATAAAAATGGTGAGAAAAATCAAAACAACAAACTGAAAGTGGAGAAATTCCTCAAGTTAGAATACACAAGGAAGTACATGAACCAAAAAAACATCTCCAGGCCTACTATTCATTCCTTCACATTTATTGTTGCCATCATTAGCATATAACCTGCTTGAGGTTAGGGAATGGCTTTTCTTTGTAATGTAATCCCCCATGCTTAGCACAGCACTTGACACAGTAGATGATTAAAAAATCCTTGTTATTCATTCATGTTAATCAGGACACTGGAGATCTCATTATAAAAGGGACATGGAAACATGAATAGATGGCTCTCAGAAAAAAAAATATTATATATATATATATATATATATATATGTATATATACACACATATATCTATCTCTAGCTTTATCTTTCTAGCAAGCTATAGCTATAGCTTATATTACACTTTTATTTTTCTTCCATATAGTATATGTTTTTATGTCATCTAGCTCAGTGGACATATGTAGACAGTTCTCCATTTTCAGTTAAAATCTTTTTTATTACATTCCATAAAATCATTATATCATAGAATAATAAATGGGGAAAAAACAGGCAATTTAGTCCAATATTCTCATTTGATAAATGATTAAATTGAGACTCAGAGAGATTAAAAGATTTGTCTTTGTCCACTCAGCTGACAAGCATCAGAAATGGGATTTGAACCTAGGTTAATCTGATAATGTTCAGCATTCTATCCAATATAACACAATGCTTCTCATTTATTTTGAAAAGTTTCAAAAACCATATTCAGACCAATTTAATTGCTGTGGCCCAGAGTTTAAATCCTATTTCCAGATGTTATCTTCCAAAGAAACTATTTTTTCCTAGATCTATATTTCTCCTCATTATTCTCATTAAAGACTATGGTTTCATCCATAACAGTCATAGCAACAGTATTGTTTCTCAGTTTATTGTTTCAAGAATTTTTTAAAAATTCTTAAACAATATTTTATAATTCTTAATAATGCTTTCTAGATGAGTTTTTGTCAGTATCAATTCTTTCCTTATAAATTATCAGAAGTACATAGTATTCATAGTATTAAACACATATTGGGAAGCTTTCTTATTTTCTGTATGTATGTCTTCAGAAAATGGCACACTTCATGGCTCTTAGGCCTCTAATCATTTCCTCAGTATCCCTCAAGAAGGATTCATCAACCATTCTTATTCATCTCTTGTTTTTATCACTTATATTTAATGATATCTTGGCTAACAACCACCATGGTGGAATAAATGCTATATTTATCAACAGAGGATCTAGGTTCAAATCTTAACTTTCCTATTTACTAGCTTTTTCATCTTTCTGGGCCTCATTTTCTCATCTATAAAAATGAAAGAGTTAGACTAGATATTTTCTAATGTCCCTTTTACTTTTATATCTCTGTTTCTGTGAGCTTATATTTCTATGCTCTATGAATTAGAAGCAGCTACTTCTTCAGAATGTCTAGATCCCTTCAGAAGAGTCATGTATATGTTATTTAGCTCTAAGTAGCATAGGACCCAGGGTTTCCCTCTGGACATTCTAAACTACAGAAAAGTTCTAGGTTAAAGAGGACTTATGAAATTCTTTCTGTTTTCTAAAGGAACATCCACCACCCCCTTTGGACTTTCCTCTAGATCTCTAATTATCATAGATATGCACCTCCCAGTTCCTACTCTGATTTGGACTTTCCCTAGACTTTCAATTAACATAGATGTACATCTCCCATGCATCTCCCAGTTCTACTTTGATAAACCCTAGACCTTACCTAATCTAGTCATCTTTTGAATTCTGTAGACCATCCTCTATACCCCGAATCTCAATGAAATTACCTCATTTCTGATTCACTTCTTCCCCCTATCAACTCCTGAGGTAAAAGGGGCATAAAATCCCCATACCCCTCTTCTCAGGGAGAGTGTCCACTCTTGTGCCTGTCTCCCAATATTTCAACATTGCTACCAAATTAATAAATTTCTCTTTTTGTTTTCAAGCTAGTTTTTGAAGTCATTCTTGACAAGGGCAACTTGTCCAAATCCAGTGTTTTACCTAGAACTTTCCCATAGCACAAGTACTCAATGATTTTTTTCCTGCTCTTTGTCACATTATCTATGCCTTAAAACTTCACAAATAGGTTAAAATTCCTGTCTTCCATTTACAATTTTAATTGTTATTGTTGAGCAATAAATCATAGACCAAGTCTCTAAAACAGGTCCTTTGATTCAAAACCCAGTGTAGTTTACATTAATCTATCATTTTTGCTTCCTTCAGTGTTAAAAAAAGAAAGACTCACCCCTCCTTATATTATTTTTAAAGAACTTTCTTTTGAGTTCCAAACCTTGAGCTAATCTCTTTCCCTTTGCCTATATAGAACAGTTCTTTGACTTTTGCAGGAAGACAATCATAAAGCAATTCATAAATATCATTGAACAATCTCCCCAATTTTCCAACCTTTCTGGAAACAAAATTCTCAGTCTTTCCTGTTCCTTCAATTAGCTTTTGTCCAGGTCCCTTAGAGAATACTCCTTACCTGGGCAAGACTTTCCCACTTCTTTAGCACTATCTCACAGTCTTAACAAATTTAAAACTATGTCTAAATTCCTTTTCTTTGTCTTTAAAATTTCCTTTGCCACATCCTTGAATCCTTTTCCTACTCTAAAATTCTTCATCTTGAACACCTTTCCCCCTCTTCAGCTCAAGTTCTTCTGCTCCTTTTGCTATGGGGACAGCTGTTCTGATTCACCAGTATTTTCCCATGAAAAGAATTAGAAGCTCCTCCCAATAAAGTTAAAAAATTCTATTAGGGATATTGATGGCTGGGTGGCAGTTACCCAGTGGGAATATGCCTGACTAAAGTAAAAAAAGTGAGATTTTTATTGGTTTTACAGAAGGGTTTGGTACTTGATAAATTAGCAGGCAGAAGACATGTGACTTACAGGTAACTTTTGGTGGGGAAGGCTGGCAGTGGTGGCTTCCTTGACTTTGGGAAGGGCTTGAGGTTGACATGTGTCCTTGAGAATGGTAACTTGGGGAGGGACTGAATCTAGGGTTGGCATTGTGACTGACAAGGGGAGATGATTAGGAGAAAGGACTAAAGGTTGAAAAAGTTGTTTATCAGGAGATATGTAGATCTCAGGAAGGTGAAACATGCATGCCATTTTTATGCCTTTACTAGTGGTTATCAAGGATGATCTTCTCTGGCCAGACTGGTTTAGGGGTAACCTTCATTTGTCCTCTGATACTTCTTGGTTTTCTGTGCCCTGCTCTACTTTCTCTTTCAATTTCCAAATTTCTCTTCTTTGAATTGACTATAGTATTTACGGTTTTCGAAACCTTCTAAATCTTCTCAATTCCTTGTCTCTCTTTTTAAACTCAAATTCTCCACCAACTTCTCCCAAACAATTTTCTGCTACTTAGGCCAGAGAAGGAATTGTAGATCACTCATGTGACCTTGGAAAAATCATTTAATATCTCTGAGCATTATTTTCTTTATCTGTAAAATGAAGATAATATTTTCTGTACCACTCTCCAAATAATTTCCAGGCACAGATATTGAAGGTAAAGGTTATATTAGGAAATAACAAGGAAAACTAGAGAAGTTAATGAGGGTTTTAGGAAAATGAAAGGTGACCCTGAACTGTTAGGTTGAAGCTGCCCTTCCCCCCCTCACAGGAGGGGATGAAGGCACTTAGCTAAAACTGGTTCTCTTGCTATTAATGAATATCTTTACTCTCTGATCACTAAATTTGTTGTATTGAAATTGATAAAGACTAACCCTATTAAATAGTCTAATTCTTATGTAGTAACCACACTGGCTATGTCACAATGGCCTCTCAAGTGAACCCCAAGTCTGGAGTAGTAAGCAGAGTGTCTGCTCACTTCAACCTCCACAAAGTAACTGCCATTTCCTCTCAACTGCCCCCTCACCCAAAGTTCTCCAGTGGGGTCCCCTGGAATTCTGGGTGAGGCTGTCCCTGTATCTTTGCAGGGATTCCATGCTTTCCATCTCCACATAACACCATTCTACTATTGAGTACACATTTTTTATGAACTCAAGACCCACTAGAGTAAAAGATTTGTGGCCTCATGACTATTTTGCATCGATTACTGTGATAAGATTTACAGTTGCTATTTGTGGGTTCTATAATAATTTGATCAATTACAGACAATCTCCTTTTGTTTATCACCTTTTTCCATAGTTCTTCAAAATTGTTTCAAAAGATTATAACATATTGGCAGTGTGGCAGTGTATAGCTGAAACATTTTCTCTTTATATATTCCCTGCACATATATGGAACTTTTGGTAGCAAAATTCAATCTGATTTATTCTATTTTAATACTCCTCAAAAAATAACTTCAGAATCATAATGCTTTCTTGTAAGTAAAGGGATAGATAGGTGATCCTTTAGGACTATATATATGGTTGCTCTCTCTAGGTAAGGAATGCAAAAATAATGCACGAAAAATAAACAGGAAAAATAAGACTATACATAAAATCAGAACTTTGTTTGTAAAGACATGAATTTCCTTCTAGTTTTTCTGCATGACAATGAGTCATGGAACAGCATAGTTTATAGAAAATTTACACAAATGGCCCTCAGGAGGCACATACTATATACATACCAGCTACAACATATTACTAGTAAAGGATCATGCAGAAAAAAGCATAAAAGCCTTTTTCACTAAAGATGTATAAGATTAGAAAAGGAGGCTTTCTGAATGGTAAGAAGGACAGAAGATTCGGTGATAAGTTACATGCTCCTCTGATTTCAAAATAATGTTAAGATATCTATAGAATCACATGTCACGAGGTACTTGTGGATGATTGGTTGGAAAACATGAGCAAGTTTGTAATTGGATGAGATTGTTTGAAAAAGTTAATATCTGAGAAAGAATGTAAAAATATGAAATACAAAAGTATTCAGGGGAACCTATGATTCAGTAGACTGGGGTACCTTACATGGAGTTGGATTTTTACATTTGGCCATTTATTGAGGTATATAAACCTTGATAGAATAATATAGCAGTATCTCATTAGTTCTAGGGAAATAGGAGCAGTCCCTGCCAAGCAAAATCAGGGTTCCCCTAATTACCTTTGTTATAATATTAGAACAGAAGAAATGAAAGACAGAGATGGTCAGAAAAAACGGATAAGCTAATGAAAAGGCTACTAAATTTTAGGCATAAATAAGAATGAAAGTAATAGTACATGTTAATTTTCTAATAAATATGTAGAATTACTTTTCCTGTAGTGATCAGAACTTTGATTAGATTTTCTTTAACTAAAATGGGATTTTGCTTCAGCACAATATTCTTTTCCATTCTTGTGGCATAACATATTGCAATCTAACTTCCTGAAATAGTCTTTCTGTAAGCTATAGATCTTTCAAATATTTTCAATTCACTGCTTTCAAAAGTCAACAGTCATTTTTCGCAAATCGAATTGAGGTCATTTAACACAGCTAGTATAAAATAACTTTACTGGGTTTATACCGAAAGGGCTATAAAAGCTGGAGAAGACTTGTCAATGATTTGCTATAATATTAATGAGACAATGGTATTGATTCCTTATTGGCTTTTATAAATGTTAAATGATATATACTTCTAACAGTTTTCTTGACAGGAAAAGCTTGAAAAAGCAGTTCTGACCTTCCAAGATAGCACAAATGTTCAGGGACCCTGCCAGGAGGCATTCAGAACCAGACAATGGTGCTTAGTCTTTCTCCAGAAAGAAGAGTGGACTCGGTGATCTGTATGTAAGTACTGAGAAGAACAAAGAAAAAAAAATATCTCATTTTCTAAATTGTTCCTAACTACTTCCCACAAAAACATGCACCCATGCACAAGTGTACCTGCTCATTTTTATATGAGATAACTAAATGTTTAAGAGAAAACCAAAATATATGAAGGATATGCATATTTTACTTCATTTTGCTTTGTTTTGTTCTTCCAGTTAGATTATAAATATAGTGTATTAGCTATTATTTGTATGGTAGCATGTGCAGGGATGTGTGTGGTATGTTTCATGCTATGTTCATCTACAGAATGTCTCTGGTTTGTAACCAACTAATGCCTTTCAGAATTTCCAATTACTGACATTGTTGTTTATTCTGTTTCACTAAAACAATCTGTTTACATTTATCTTTAAATTAATTTACAAGTGCACATTTATTCAACAAACATACTGAGAGATACTATATTTTTTATGGAAGGTATAAAGAATACCTTTCCTGTTCTCCTGGAGGTTAGCATGTTAAAAAGTATTAAGACATATAAATAAATATCTATAATGCAAGATACTAAGTGAAAATACAATAAAATAAATGTTAATTGAAATTATAGGTTTCTTCCAGAATTTTCATGCCACAGTATTTTAAACCTTCCAATATACTTAATTGAATTGTGATATGTAATGCAGTTGGGTTGTCTGCAGCTCAATTTAGTTAGGAACCAGTCCTATAGAGTTAGAATTCAATGACATTTCTAGGATTTCCCAGGGAAGGTCATCTTTTATATTTAGTGAAAGGGATGGCCTGGTGACAGAAAAGAGAACACTATTCAATATTAATAATAAAATAATACATTAAAATTAATTTTCATCAATACGTCTTAAAAACAAGTCAAAAATATACATAATAATTTTAAAAACTATTGCTCTTTTTCTGTAAGTAGAATAACCATGCTCTTAATCATTTATAAATATGTCTCTTAATTGTATTACTTGGACAGGTCAGTGATATTTAATGAACTAATCATTTATAAATATGACTCTTAATTGTATTACTTGGACAAGTCAGTGATATTCAAAGAAATTGGTTTAGATCTCACTTAAGGAGATTATATAAAACTTTCAACGCTCTCAAACTACTCACTGTTGCAGAAGTTTATCTTTTTAACACCCTGAAAAAGCATGAAATCTATCAAAATTATGGAATTTCTTCTAAAACTAAAAGAATCAGCAAATCTAGAAGACCAAAAAAAAGCATTTGGAAAAAATTATTGTTATCATATTGTCTAGAATACATATAAAACTAATAATGACTTATGTGGGATTTTTTAAGCATAAAAGATACTACCAAAGACACCCAGGCTAAACAGAGAAGTAATATGGTCATATATAAAGACTCAGAGATGTACATCCCACTGATATATACAAAATATTTTTTAAACAGAAGAGATTAGAAGGATGAGGGCATGGCTGAAAAAATTTGTTATATGAATAAAATCAAATATTATTGTGCTAAAAGAAAATATGGAAGAGACTGGTTATAAAGAATCCTGGGTAGTATAAATTAATATTAAGAGAAGGGAGCATAATCAGTATACAAGGAGGCCATTATTAAGAAAAGCACGTTGTTAAGATTTAAGAACTGATTGACACAATGACTAATCACGTCTAGAGACACTATGATGAAATATGTTACATCCTGATAGAGACTGATGGACTGGAGGTTCAGAAAGAGATACATTTTTAGCACATGGATACCATGTTGATTTGATCTACTGTAACAATTAAAAATGATAAGGGCTGATATTAAGAGGAAAAGTAATATTTTAATTATCATGGCCATGTTGGTAAAATATTTAAGACCTCTACCTTGGCTGAGAGCTATTTCAAACAGCCTGCCATTTAGCTTCCGCCCACCTGACTGCCTTGTATGAAAAAGAGAGAGACCACCCAATGATCTCCAGGAGTTTTTATATCATTCTCTTATGTCATCACACTTCCTGTCTGCCTCCATTTTACAAGAGGAATCATGGGAAATAAAGTTTCCGAAGTACCCTAAACATCCACGGGAAGTTTGTCATATATCTACATATCTTAAGGCTCAAATGAGCCTCAAATACCTCTAAATGGAAACCCAGAACTTATTTAAATAACACACTACTTGACTATGATTATTTGTTACAATGATTTTTTCCTCTTTCTCTCAGTTTTTAGTAGTGTGAAGAAAGCATCAATAGGAAATGAAGGCAATTTATAAATAATGATTTGAAAAAAAGAGGGTCACTAAAATATTTTGAAAATGTACAGAAGAGAATAGAGAGAAGGCTAGTTAAGATGGATAGTTTTGAAAGTAACTTGCAGTTTATTTTTTAAAGAAAATTATATGAAATTAAAATTTATGATTTCATGTAATATCCTCTTTTAATTTTATTATATATGTGGAAATGCTCTATTTCTCATTTCTTAAGTTCACAATAAACCAAGAACGATAGAGACATTTGATAGAACTATAGATGAGAATTCCACTTATGACTAAATATGGAGAGGTTTCAATTCATCTAGGAGAGGGAATTTTGTTTGTGATAAAATTATAAATCATAGCCACCATTATTATCATGAGGTGTGTGTGTGTGTGTGTGTGTGTGTGTGTGTGTGTGTGTGATTATTTATCTTAATTTCTTTAACTGTAAAATTGGGATAATAAAATCTACCTCTCAGTGATATCATGATAATCAAATGAGATAATAATTGTAAAATACTTAGCATAGTACTAGTCACATAGTAAGCACATAACAAGTTCATATTTCCTTCCTATCTTCCTTGTAAAGAACTTTGCATGTTCTTATTTTACTTTCATTAGAACCCTGTGAGGTAGGTGATATTAACCTCATTTTTACAGATGAGCAAACGGAAAAAAAATAATGAAGTGACTTGCCTGGAAGCACAAATCTGAAGTTTTTTCTACTCTAAGGTGTTACTCCCTTACATAGTTTCAGTTATATTTGAGTGAAATCTTACAAATTTGTTAAATGTCTATTATTGGCAACTAGTTAATTTCATCTTATTTTTGTTTTTAATAATATATAAAAGTGATATGAAAATGTTATCAGGGGATATTAATGGTACTCACTAGGTATGTATTGTAGGCAACTTATTCCAAACATACTAGTTTATTATATTCAGTGATCCCAAGAGATTTAATATTCATTTTAAAGAAAATATTACACACATATATGCATATAACATGCACATATAAATATAATCATAATCAAAGTACATACAGAGAGAGAAACAGAGACACACAGAAAGAGAAACACTAGCAGACAGACAAACACAGATATAAAGACAGAGATAGACACAGAGGTAGAGATGAATGAAGGGACAAAGAGGAAGGGAGGGGGGGAGGAAGAAAGGAAGGAAGGAAGGAAATATAAGAATTCAGTGCAAAAAAATGGTAGTTTATGCTAAGCATATCTAATGATCTCTAATTTAAAGAGTATTTGGGCACATTTCTTTAAATGACCACAGTAGTCTGTTATCATTCTGAACTTCTTGGCACTAAATTGTATATCGTTTGATGATCATGACAGCATCACCAAAGTGAGTGGACTATCTTGTGAAAATAGGCAGAGTGCATTTTAATGGAGAAGAATGAGTTGGGTCATCTACATTGAGATTCAGCTCTATTGTTGACTCTATTCTTAAACTTCAGATTTCCTATTGAAACGTGGGTAATAACATAATGGAAATTACCCTCATCCCAAGACTATTAGTTACCTTTTAGAGGCAGTATGGGAAATAACTCAGAAAATATGGCTGACCAAATTGTCTTTGTTATTCTTGTTTTTTATGTTTCATCAGAGACTTTAGTTCAGAATCTGTATCATTAGTTGTCTTCAGAGCCACTGGTGAAGCTAGTATGATTCCAGAAGCCTAAAGGAGACTAGGCAAAGGAGGGTGAGGACATTTCACAGCATGCCACAGTGCTTAAACACCTGCTGTAGCAATGGGATTTGGGAAAACAACTTGGATGACTCATTCCATGACTGCTTTGAGTCAGAATTGTACATCCAAGCTATTCTAGAGTGAAAAAAGCTAAGAAAATAAAAGGTAACCATAAAAAAGAAGTCTGTGTAAAATTCCTAGTGCCCGATAAATTTACTGAGGCATTACAATTGGCCAAAGAAGATGAAAGACTTCATAATATCATGAAAGGGGAAAACTGAGAAATTCTCCCTTGATTAGACAAAAGTTAGCATTATTAAGGAAGTATGTAAGTCTAAATGTAGGCTCATTTAGCAAATAAGATGCCTTTGTTTCTGTTTTCTGAAAGGATTATTTTGAAACAAATATATTGAAATGAAAATCTGTCTTTAGAAAGATTTATACTGTTAGAGTGTTATTTTTTTCAGATAAGATTTCATAGGTGTGGAGAACATTCTCTATGAACACAGATCAGAAAGTGATCTCTGAGGATTGTCCAGGGATATAGAGGAGCAACCGGGGAAATCTTTCTGCTTCTTACACTAGTTTAGTCTAAATTCTTCAGCTAGGAGTCAATATTCTTAATTTTAAGGGCAAAGAAGGCAAAAGACTAAACATTAAGAGTTATAAACTTAATGAATTATTGAAGTAAAAAAAAACTGACCTTCAGAATACAAGATCTGTATTGTTGAAATAAGACATTGACAAGATGATTTATGATAGATTCCAGAGACTCCTACTCATTTTAGTTATTAAACCTATATTCTTTACTATGCACATATAATTTCAGGATTATGGTACTTTTTTAATAAATGGAATTAATAAAATTCTACTAATGTCTGAAAAGGAGAAAGTAATGAGATTATAATAAAATTGTTAAATATATATTGTGAAAAATTCACTATTATAAGGTTTTAAATGAAGTGATTGTCAGGATATGATATAAAATTCAAAAGGATTTATTCAGTTTTCTGTGACAAATATAATTTTAAAGAAATTATAAATCTATATAAAAGAACATGTGGCATAAACAAATAAAGAAGGCTAAGGCAACAAGATGCTAAGAACAGAATATCTCCTTTTTTTTTTTGAGTCCATAAGCCCAAATTTATTAATTGTTTTCTAGGTGCCAAACACTGCACTAAGTCTGAGGATACAAAGAAAGGTAGAAATATTCCTTTCTTCAAGATGAATCTCTCCTTTTGTGATGGATGGCCTTCTTTTAGCTCTCTCTTCCCTCTAACAACTCTTTACTTTTATATTCAATCCACCAAGAATGGCGCCTTTGGTTAAAAAATGAATGTAAGTTTAGATGTAAACTGTTTTTGTATCACTTTGAAATATCCTTCTAGTATATCTGAATTCCGAATCTACGTCATATTTGTTCAAATATCTCTCCACATTGTCTAATATCTTCAAAGCTTCATTTTACACTCCTTGTCTGCTCCTTCTAATTAAATATTTTTGCCTCCTTCAAATATGGAAATAAAAAAAATCTCTTTCTTTTTCTGTCTCATAATTCCTTTTTATTTGATTGTTTTATTTATTTATTTGATAATCTAAAATAAGATATGCAAAAAAAATTAGTGTTTCTGATGGCCACTAGGATTTTTAATGTTTAAAAGATGTCTAAAGTGAAAACCGTATATAAGAAACCACCCAGAATATCCAACTAACCAGAAGAATAGAAACTTATCTAGTAAGTTTCAAAGATCCATGTATTCATTTTCCCCATTGGGCTGGCCCTCAGTTCCATGAAGTTAGAGACTCTGGTAGTGCTTTTCCTATGATGTCATAATATGGGATCACACAGTTCATTTTAGATTCACAAGACATATGATGGTAGATTTTGTTTGAAGTGTTGGCTCAAGTTCCTTTTCTTTTTCATTTAAAAAAAATTTCTACCCATAACTTCTCTTTTTTTCAAAGGTAGGGGGAAGGAAATGAGATTACGAATCAAATCCATCATGTAGTCCAAAGGCAGGCTACATTTTGTAACAAGCAAACAGCTGATCTCATGAAGAAAAGTGACAGAAGCAGCAATATAATTGTGATAAGGGGAAAGAAGTGTGAAATAAATGAATAATATAAAAAGACTAAATGGGTACAGACAGAATCAAATTACAGAATATGAAGAACATAGTTGAGATCATTTTCAGTTCACTATTTATAGAAAAAGTAATATTTCATAATAGATAAAAAACTGTTCTCAAAGCAAAGAGGACCAGCTTTCTAACTCTTGAGTTCTAATCTTTTATATTTCAGCACTGTGACATTGAGCTAGTCATATAAACTCAGTTCTCTAGAAACGACAATTAAAAGTTGTTAAGATGGTACTGACCTCAATTAATTAGTCAGCTTCCTCGTAAATAATTTTTCTGTAACAATGAAATCAGAGATTCAGTAGTTCCCAATACCAAAGGAAATCACAGATTCCTTTCCAGTCCTATTCACAGAAACCTAAAAATAATTATGGATTTTATGTTCACCGTGTTAGCTTTTCATTAATCTTCTTGCCCAGATGTTTGTTCTCTGCACTTAATTTTTCTTGAAATTCTTAACTTTCCAGACTCAGAAAATATCGCCTCGACCATGAGATGCCCAATTCTTTTCTAGCTAAAATCAATCTTTCTTTGTATTCCTTGGACACCTTGGGATATCGTTAAGATAATTTTGTGACCCAGTATCTTCTTTTTATTGTTGTTGCAGATAAGGGCCTATGTGACAGTGTTGGGCCTAGGTTGTAGGCTGGCACAATGGATAATTTAGGAGACAGATGAAAAACTTAACCCTAATTTATTAATACTTATAAGGTTTATAGGTGAAGGATAAAGGGTTCCCTAATAAATATGGGTTTTCTGGGTAGCTCAGTGGAGTGAGAGTCAGGCCTAGAGACAGGAGGTCCTAGGTTCAAACCCGGCCTCAGCCACTTCCCAGCTGTGTGACCCTGGGCAAGTCACTTGACCCCCCCATTGCCCACCCTTACCAATCTTCCACCTATGAGACAATACACTGAAGTACAAGGGTATAAAAAACAAATAAATAAATAAATAAATAAATAAATATGGGTTTTCTAACTCTTCCCACACCAACTTTCAAAGTTCTCATGCACTCTCTTCTGTTCAAGTTTCCCCAAACCTATGCTCTCTTATTATTCTAACTTATTTTCCAAACTATCTGATCTAAACCTATTTCAAAATATTCTTATTAATAAATTATATGCTCCCTCCAAGGTAGGCCCTTGTGGGCCAAAAATGACTTCCAGGAAAACTTGGGCCAAGAGTCTGTCTCCATTCAGTCAAGTTCACATAGACAAGGAAAGAAAAGATTTTGCTTCCTTCTGCCAGCCTTCTTACTTTCACCACTGTCAAATAGTTGATTTGCTCTTCCCAAACTGTAGATTTGGTATTCCCACCAGTTGAATAAAGATACACCCCAGAGCTTGCAGGAACAAGGTTAGCTTAAGAGAGAGAGAGAGCAAGAAAGCAACTCCCACAATTGGCAGTTAATTCTCAACCCCCACACCAACATTCCACAGAATTCCAACAGAGGCTTGGAGTCCAAACTCCAAACTGATCCTGAGACAGCTTGGCAAGATTCTCTTCTACCACTCAACTTATAAAATCTTTATACCAAACCTAATCCAAATTTTACCCCTAATAATATGCATGGTAGAGAAGGGATCAGTCTGAATAATATCAAACTGTTCCTTTCTATATGAATAAATAGGGTATATTTTCCTCTTAGGGGTCTGAGAACAATATTTACTTAGAGGTAGTCGCTTTGTAGCACATATTAGAAATAGTGAAAATAATAAGAATGATACCAATGATTTCTTTGGTATATTGAAACTATTTCTGTAAATGCAAATCAGTCATTTCTTTGCATTCTATAGTCACTGAGAAAAGCCTGAAACCCTAAGAAGTTAGTGAATTAATAAAAATCACACAGCCATTATATGAGAAAGGAGGAACTTAAACTCGATTCAAAATAATTATGAGAAAGAAGAATTTAGTTAAGAATTGTATGGTTGAGTATAAGTAAAAATGTGAAGAATCAAACAGTTGATTACAGAAAAAAAACGTTATTAAGTTAAAAACCAAGAATATAGTAGCTAAAATTCTGAGCTTCCGGGATAAGAGAAAAAATAATATAGGCAGCTAAAATAAGAATTCCAAGTACTAAGATGCAACCATAAGTATACAAAACAGAGTACCTGATAGTCTATAGAAGTAGAAACCTGTAATATTGTATTCCAAAATGCAAAATATAAAGAATAACCCTTCTAACAAAACTAAATATAATCCTATAGTAAAGAAAAGATCTTTAATGGAATAGAGAATTTCCATGAATTTTTGGTGAAAATGACAAAATTAAGTGTACACTTGGAAATGGAAATGTAATGATATGAAAAACCTTGAAATTTACCCATATTTATTTAATTAAAAGTGAATAGGTGTAAATGAATTGTTTGTTTTAATATTGGGGGAAAGGATGTTTTTCAGAATATTATTATCTGTGAGCATCATAGAAAAAGATAAAACTGACCTAAACTCTGTGTGGAGTGAAAAGAAGAGAAGAAGTACACTAAAGAAGAAACAAGTATAACACTTATAAAATCATAAGTGTCAGAAAAATTCCCTATTTTATACTAACTGATTATTTGCAAGGAATGGATTAAGATCTAAAAGGAAAAAGTACAATTGGAAAAGATGGAGAGGATGAACTCCATAAAGAGTAGAAGATAACATAAAGGATTAGAAAGCAAGGTCTAAACATGTTTTATTTTATGAGAAATATACTTGAACCACAAAAGTTCACATAGAGCTAGGATCAGGTTCTGTGTTAAAATTAGTTATGCTTTAAAAGAACAATAGGAAAAGCAGAAGTGGCAACAATTTTTTCACATAGGATTATAGTAAATCCAAATAGGAGAAAAAGAGATAAACAACAAATTTACTGCATGTAATAAACCAATAAAAATACTAGCTATATGTGTACCAAATAGTATAGCAACTGAATACTTAAAAGAAATCAATAAAATCAAGAAGGAAAATATAGTAAATGTATATAGTAGTGAGATACCTAACATACTTCCTTCAAAAGATGTGAATAGACTTGAAAAAAGATAGAAATGTTAGATTTCAGGCAATTACTGATGGGGAAGAGAAAGTAATTTATACATCTCTAAGCTGTTCATGGCACCCTTACTGAATTTATTATGCATTGAAGGATAGACCTCACTAAAAATATAGAAAAAACAGAATAAATAAAAATATTATTTACTGATTAAAATATATAATATGTATTTAATAAAGAGCTCTTAAAATAGTTGAAAAGTCATTGGAGAATAAATATGAATTCTAAAGAAATGATAAATATTAGATAAATATCAAAAAATTTAGTCAAATAAAATGATAATAATAAGACAACACACCAAAACTTGATGGGTGTAGCAAAAACTATATATAGAAAATTTATATTTCTAAATGCTTGAATTAACAAAAGAAAGAGAAAATCAATGAAATTTTAAAAATGAACATATTTGTTAAAATCTCAAATTAAAATTTTTTTTCGACAATTGAATACGCAAGTAATAAAATTTAAAGGTTAAAAAAAGCTCACTGAATTGATAAATAAATTAGAAACTAATTTCTTGGATAATATGAAAATAGATAAAGAGATAACATTAATTTTATAAGAAAGGGGAAAACAAAATTGTTGACAGTTAAAACCATTCACCATTATTGAAAGAGAAATAACTACCATGAACTATTTTGCCCAATTATATGGTAAAAAAACTGATAGGAAAAATATGTGAATATCGAAAAATATAAAATATCCAGATTTTTAAAAGAAGCACTAGAATAATAGAATAAAAATACACTGAATAACACATACAAATTTCTACTGATTTTGCCAAAATTCAATGCCAGATTCTATCAAAAACTTTGGAATAATTGTACCTTGTTTCCCCAATACCTATATAAATCCAAGCACAAATAACATTATGCACATAATTTTATATGAGAAAAAGGGATACAGAGACAGAAATAGAGAAAGAGAGAGACAAACAGACAAAGAAAATTACTCAGTGGGGAAGATTAGGTATATAGTAAATTTGATGTTATTCATTTGTTTGAGTTATGTCTGACTCTTTGTGAACCCACTTGGGATTTTCTTGGTCAAGATACTGGTGTGATTTGCCATTTTCTCCTCTGACTAATTTTACAGATAAAGAAATTACATAAAATAGAGTTAAATGACTTGCCTATGGGCACACATCTAGTAAGGATGTCTAGGGATGGATTTGAACTCCAGTTTTACTGACTCTAGGCCTGGTATTCTATCTAATTCACCACCTTTTATATCTGAATCTCCATGATCCCATTTGGGATTTTCTTGGAAAACATACTGGAGTGACTTTCCATTTCCTTTGCTAGTTCATTCTACAGTTGAGGAACTAAGGCAAATAGAGTTAAGTGACTTGCCTAGGGTAACACAGCTAGTAGTATCTGAGGCCAAATTTGAACTCAGATGACTCTTCCTGATTCCAAACTTGGCTCTCTAACAATTGTGCTGCCTAACTGCTCTCATAAAACATATAGAAGCATATTAGCACAGTATCATAGTAGTCTGTAAACTTGCATAGCCCACTTAGTGGCAGGAAGAATATACTATTTGTAAAAAAGACCAAAAAAAACCTGTTTGGAAATGTATATTGTATCCTGTAATATGCTGTGTTTTAAACCAACACTTAATCCCATATACCAATATAACTGGCTTCTATTTAAAAGGTAATATCATGAATTAAAGGAGGAAGACAGAAATTATTTTTGGGTCCACATATAGAAGAATAAAAGATTAAACAAGTGATAAAGAAGTTCACATAAAATAAAACAACTATTTCATTAAACACATAAACATATACATATATGTACATGATTTTAACATGTTGTATGAAACAAATTAGTAGCAAGAGTTATAGAAGTGACTAGTCTTTCTGAATTTTCTGATTAATTTATTCCTCAGGCTAATAAGTAACTGGGTAAAACTTAGAAGAAAAAGATCCATTCCCCATTAGATAAATTGAAAAATGATAATAAACACAGTTTTCAAAGGAAAATGAATTTAAGCTATAAGTAGTCATATGGAAAATGCTCCAAATTGTTAATAATTAGAAATGTGAAAATTAAAGCAACTTTGAGCTTCTATTCATATTCCTTCATTTAGCAAAGATGACAAAAATATAAAATGACCAATATTAGAGGTGTTGTAGGAAATCAGTTATACTAGTACACTGTTGGTGCCCTGGTAGTAATCCTACCATTTGAAAAAAAAAAACACCAAAAAACTTAAATATATGGACAAAACAATTTTTAAAAATGTATGTCCTTTGCTATTACTAGACCCATATCCCAAAGAGATTAAAGAAAGAAGAAAAAGATCTATATTCACAAAAATATTTATAGCTGTTCTCTTTGTGATAGCCAAAAATGGAAATAAAACATTATGTTCACCTATTTAGAATTTCAAAACAAAGTATGATATATAAATGCAATAAAATATTATTATACCATAAGACACTATAAAATAAATAGTATTAGGTGAACAGAAAGCAGAATAAGATGAACATGAAATGTTATACAATGATATTATAGAGAAAAAGGACCTTTAAAAGGTTTTAGAACTTGTAATATTGCAATGATAAAACATGCCTTCAAAAGAATTAAATGAAAATATTTTCTATCAGCTAGGTGATGAACTTAAGGCACACAAAGATGACATAACTGTGTATTTTCAAAGATGGCTAACATGGGAAATTATTTTATGAAGATGTACATGTAGGTTCTGAAGACTTTCTACTTCCCTTCAGTCCTTCATTCCTTCTTTTGTTCCTTCCTTTGTTCCTTTGTTCCTTTGTTCCTTCCTTCCTTCCTTCTTCCCTTCCTTCCTTCCTTCCTTCCTCTCTCCTTTCCTCTCCTCTCCTTTCCTTCCTTCTTTCCCTTATTATTCTTTTCCTCTCTTCCTTCCTTTCTTTTGGAAGAGGTATATTGATAAATTGGTAAATAGTGGGAGAAAAATTTTAAAAAGAAAACAAAATATCTTCAGTTAGGGAGAAAAGCATAACAGATTTTCCTCATTTTAAAATACTAAATATGGGTAATTGATTAAAAAATATAGCAAGCTGAGCATAATAAAAATTTGTTGTTTTGCGTATAAATACTTCTTATACTTTACTGTATCATATGGAATTTGAATCTGTTACCCTAAAACTATGAACGCCAGCAGGACTATGATTCCCAGCACCCTATTCACTTCCTATTGTTACATGCTGCTGTAGACAGGATATAAATTGTATTTAATTCTATCTCTAGTTGTCTTTCCTTCCTGTTATAGCTTTGGATTTTTTGAGGAGGTAGAAAAATGTAGTCATGTGGTTCTGTTTTGTCAGAAAATAAACTTTATAAAATAATACTTGAAGTAATAGATATTAATTTATATCTTACATTTATGGTAACCAGAAGTGGGGTTCAGAACCCTTAATTCTTTCTGAGTACATGAGTTTGAAACCAAGTTTAAGAAAGACTGAAAAAAAAATTGGGTAAAGGATTTAAAAAGCAAAATAGGTCATCTGGAAACAGAGGCACAAGAACTAAAACAAGAAAATATTTTCTTAAAAGTCAGAATTGAGCAGTTTAAAAATGAAGCAAAGAAAGTCAAAGATGACCTACAAATAAAAACAGACCAAAAGGAAAAGCATGAATAAAAAGCTAGGGATGGAATTCAGGATTCTTTCTTTCTTTTTCTTTCTTTCTTTCTTTCTTTCTTTCTTTCTTTCTTTCTTTCTTTCTTTCTTTCTTTCTTTCTTTCTTTCTTTCTTTCTTTCTTCCTTC